>NW_028258301.1:2116800-2419200 GCF_053883595.1 Heterocephalus glaber
ACTCACTATAGAAAGGATATCTACCTGGAATTATATTGAGGTTAAAAGGGACTAGAGTACACAAAATACAGTTTAGATAATTACTTGGAAGCACTGGGGTTGAGAACATTAATTATAATTCATGTAATTGATTTAGGGTAGAGATGAACAAACTACTGTAGTCTGTTGGTCAAACCATCACCTGTTTTGGTATAAAGTCATGTTGGAACACAGTCACTCATGTTTATGTGTTGTCTCTGGCCGCTTTTGTCCTCAATAGCAGGGTTGAGTAGTTGACAGTATGCCTGCAAAACCTAAAATATTTGCCATGTGTTTTTGTAGGAAGGTTTGCTGATCTAAATCAGTGGTGATTTCTGTTCCCCAGAGGATATTATGCAATGTCTGGAGACATTTTTGACTGTTAGAGCTGGAGGGTGCTGTTGACATTCATTGCATAGAGGCTATTGGCATTTAGTACATAGAGGTTAAGGATGCTACTAAACATTTTATAATGCACAGGATGTCCTCATACTTGAAGAATTATCTGGTCCTAAATTTTGATAGTGTTGAAAAACTTTGATCTAAATCAGTAGTTCTCAAACTTTGGCTTGCATCAGGATAACTGGGAGGGCTTGTTAAGCCACAGATTACTGGGCTTCTACCTCAAAGTTTTTGATTCAATGGATCTGGGATCAAATCTGCAATTTTGGATTTTATCAGATTCCCAGGTTATGCTGTTGTGCTTGAGAACCACAGATCTAGATGCTTTTTGGAATTCCATCCATTCCTGTAATTCTTTGATTTTTGTGATCCTAAATACAATGCTATTTCTGTGACTTAGGAAATGGAGTATTTTAGTGTATACTTGATGCTTAGGCTGTTTCATGAGTCCATTTGTCTTTGGACTCTTACTTTTTGTGTCTCTGGAAAATTTCTATTTGTCTTTCAAAGCCTACCATCTACCTTTAGCTTATAATATTCATACCCTTTGCCCAGTTAGGTTTAGTACTTTCTTTTTCTGTACCTTGTACATGTTTCTCTTTTTGAGTCATGTTAGATTGTCAGTGATCAGTTTCCTGTACTGTCAGCTCTTCAGGTGAATAACTGCCTAGGTTTTAACCATCTATTACCACAGTATAAGAGGTACTCAGTGAATAGTTTTTAGTATAGACTTGTCTAGGTTGTTATGGTACAAATAGGGTAGAATTATAAATTTTTATCTATTTTTTACGTTTTCTACTTGCCAGTGTGATTTTGAATAATAAAATCTATCACTGAAAGAATAAAAATTCTATCTTATTCAATTGAGGATTATAACTTCAAAGTTGCCTTTATGTAGAGAAGTACAAAACAACTTTCTGGTTTAGCTTTTATGGAGGGGCACAGTTATGTACTATGGCAAGGCACCAGGATTGAGGCTAAGAACCTTGTAAAATTTGAATACAATTACTGAATTGTGGCATTTACTTTTCTTGCTAATGGTTTCACTCTTTAATTTTTTTTTTTTGAGTGGTGCTGGGTTTTTAATCTTCAGCATTGCACATGTAAGACAGAAACACTACCACTGAGCTACATCCCCAGTCCTTAAACTGTTTTTGCTTTTTGTTTTGTACCAGGGATTGAACTTGGGAACTTGCACTTGAGAGGCAGGCGGTGGAACCACTGCGCTAAATCCCTGGCCCTCAAATTGTTTTTTAAGGCAGAAATTTTAATTTCAAATCAGAATTGTTCACCATCTTAATCCCTAGTCATTCAGTTTAAAATCAGTTTGTTAGATAATTTCGAAAAGCAGTCTGTTAAATTAACAGAATAATTATACCTTTTATATTTATTTGTGGTTATAGATGAATTATTGATATTGGAAGAATGAGATATCAACTTGTGGTAAGGAAGGAGGAAGAGTTTTCAGGTGATGTGTACTTTAATGGCTTTAGTTAGGTTTGAGTCACTTTTTCTTTTTTTTTTTTTAAAATTTTCTTTGTTCTTTGCACTTCACCCTGATTCCCAGGATTCTTTAATGGTTTGCTATAATAGAAGAGTGTTAGTGAGAGGAAAGCTTTTTATCTTGTGCTCTGCTGGATCCCTTCCCTTTTTTTCTCCAAGGAAAAGTAGTGATTGAGCTTGTTTTTTAAAGTCAATTTTAGGTGTATCCTTTGACATGTGGTTAAAGTAAGGTGGCAACACAATTGAGCAGTCATATTTCAAGTTTAATAGGGGATGAGTAATAACATTAATTTCTAGCTTTGGTTGCTTTGTGTGTGCTGGATATTGTGTTAGGCCCTTAATAGCTAATTTACATAGTGACCCTGCATTGGGATATGGTGATACAGTTTTTCATGGTTTCTGTGTGTTTTTCTTGTGAGAAGCATCAGTTGCCTTAGTTTCTGTCTTTTCAGGATGTTCCTATAGTGAAAAGCCTTGGAAGATAGAGATAATGTCTTTGTCTGGAGTAAAGGGCAGGCATACATACTTTCCACTATAAAAGATTTGGATTCTTTACACTCTGAGTTCTTTTTCTGCAGTGCAGTCCACTGTACATACAAGCGTCTTTTGACCTACTTTGTGTCACCCTTTGGGAAATGGGACTGGGGAATCAGCACAAGAAAATGCTGATATTCTGACTACTGATAATTGCTGTGAGTCATTGTTTCTAACCTGGGAGTCAGTGTCTTCTGCCAGCACCTGTGACACCAGCAGACTAAATTATTAGCTTGCAAGTAAGGTAAATCTCACATCCTTCTTGGTTCGTAAGAGTTTTGGCAACAAGGATAAAATGTGGAAACACATGACTTTTTGGAGGAAAGATGAGGATCTCATAACCTGGTTAACAGAATTTGGGGAAGCCTGTGGGAATTGGTAGAAATATGTTGACCAAATTGTTAAGTGATTTTCTTCTTTATGGCCTGTTAATGAGGTGGTATTGGCGAGGTGGTTGCAGACTGAATTCCAGGAAGTAGGTTCAAAGACAGTTTCCTGAACATTCTTCTGGTTATTACTAAGTCTTTTGGATAGATGGGATCCCCACCCCCCCAACCTGGAGGTCAGCCTCAGGTTCTCCCCACTATAGCAACTAGTACTAGGGTGGTCCTGGCTAGGACAGCAGTTACAGATGTGTGTGTACCTATACTTTGGAGTGAAAGGAGGCAAGTTTGCAACTTCTGTGGGCAGAAAGCAAACTTACTAGAACTTTTGTTTACTTGAGAGATGGAGTGTGTAATGTTTTATGGCACAGCCCTTCCTCTGGAGGAAACTTTGTTCCCTGCTTCACTGTCTGAAGCATAGCCACTGACTCAGTGGAGTCCTCATCTCACAGAAATTTCTCCTTAAACCTGGGCCTGATTCATTGATGGTTCAGCCAATTTGAAAGCTGATTGTGTCTGTTCAGCTTCTGGATCTATTCAGCCTCTGCATCAGCTGTGCAGATTGACAGATGTGGAGCATTCTATCTGTTGGATAGAATGTGGACAGATAGATGTGATTGCTTTATTCTTGAGGCAGCACTCAAGGCTGTTATTAAGGTTGGGCAGTATTCTTGGTGAAACTTCTTGTATTTCTACTGATAAATAGTAATAAGGCTGGGATTGGAACTCATGTGTGTTTGACTACAAAGTAAAGTCTGTCATCTTTTATAACCACATTTCTCAAGTGGGGTGTACTCAGAGTTACACAATAAACCAGGCCTGGTGGTGCATACCTGTAGTCCCAGCTACTTGGGAGGCTGAGACATGAGGCTTGCTTGAGCCTAGATATTTGAGGCTAGCCCGGACAATACAGTAAGACTTAGTCTCACAAACAAACCTACAGAATAAATGTGCATGACTTCTTGTAATACGGATTTATTAGAATAATTGAAAAAAGAAGTACACAGTTTCTTAAAATAATTATGAGGTATGCATAAAATTTACATGAATTTTAAATAGAAAATGAGATTTCTAAAGTATTGTAAAATGGATGTGGCTTACTTCTCTTTGGGTCATCTATGCACTTCCAATGATGGAACATGTTTTCTTTCTTGTACTGTTATAAATACAGTAGTGGGAAAATTTAAAAAATACTGCATTTTACTGTGTTGCCCTTTAAAAAGCAAATCAAATAGGTTTAAAGATGGGGGGGCTGGGAAAAAAGAATTAAGATATATTATGTTACAGGTACAAATTCCCTGTGGTGAATGTGATCATTATGTATGACAGATATGTACTAACACAAAAAAGATACAGTTTAAAAAAAGCAAATCAAAACTCTATCTAGGTTTTTTTTTTAAATTTCTTCATCTTTTTGTAGATTTTTGGAATGGAGAAAGAACAGTAAAGCTTTTCTGATGTTCCTGGATTGACTGAGGCTAATAAAGGAGTTAGAGGAAGAAAAACAAAATAAGCAAGCAAGCAAACAAACAAATGGGTTTGCTAACGGCTTATCTTGAAGCTGTGTGTGGCAGTGGTGGCTACTGAGAAGTCTTAGTACTTCGACATGTGATTACTTTCTTACTGTATTCTTTACCTCACTTTACATTTATCAGTGTCTATAACTAATTGTGGTAGTATAAATCTGTCTTAATGCTAAGGATTTTTCCGGGGTACTGTCAGTTTTGAGTATATTCTACTGACCCTTGTCTATTTGGTTTGCCACTTGGAAAACTAGATTGGCAGATTAAAGACAGCTTTCTTTAAACTTGTGAACTACAGAAACAAATTATAGCTGATGATCAGACCATCTGGATCACTCATGTAGATATCTACAGTAGGATCCGTTTTTGGATGAAGCTCACTAGAATCAAGCTTATGATTGAGCCTACATTGCCCATAGCCACCATTGTTGTCTGTGTTCATCATTGCATCAGGACATTAACCATCATGAGCTGGACACAAAGTAAAGGACTCTGTTTCTGGCACACAAGGTACCATTACGTGCTAGCTTGTGACTCTTGCCAAAAGTTTTCTCCTACAAAGATGAGAGAAACCAATGCATGGGGCCCTGCCTGCTCCTAGCAGAATGAATCTATTGGACCCTGGACCTTCTCAGAGCTACGTTGGTACCTTATTGCTGTTGACACTTTTCCTGTTCCAGGCCAATCACCTAGCTCTGGCCATACCATTGTGGCCCTAGAAACTAATCTGTGTTGCTTTTGATTTTCTGGACTATTCGCAGTCTGACAGTGGTTCATATTTTATTTCAAAAGCCGCTCAACAGTGACCTGTCATCAAGATATTTGATGGATTGTCCATGTTTCCTACCATCCACAGGCATGGATGAAGAGTGAATGTTGGGATAGCCAATCTCAAAGAGTTGAGATTTTATATCTTTCATCTCCTGGTTCACACACACATCTTAGTCACTTTAGTCACTGAATGTAGCTGTCCTCAGAAAGGAGTCATCTCATCTTGATCACTTCCTCGGTAATGATCAGAACAGAAGGGACAGGAAGGTCATATAGCCGTATTTTGAAAATTTGGGATTCCTCCCTGACCATTTCTGGGCATGTGTTTTTGTTTTTTCACATTTACTGTCACTGGAACATTCATTTTTTCCCTCTTCTTTTCTTTTTTTCCCTCCTCCTCTTCTTCCCTTCTCTACCTCTTTCCCCTTTTCTTTTAAATTCAGGACCTTATGTACCCTGTGCATATCCTCTAGTACTGAGCCACTGACCCCTACTCCGAAAATTTAATTTGCTAGTTAAATTGCCAAAAGCCTTAGCTATAGTCTTGGAATAAAGATTTCTGAAAAAGAGCCCATTTTTCTAAACAAGATAACAAGTGGTAATTTGTAAGGAGTTAAATTTCTGTAGTAAAGTAAACAAATAATTGAAGACAAGTGTAATTTTGGCAAAGAGGTGCTCCCACCATTTTTCTTTTTAACTAATTTAACAAAAGCAGAAACCAGAAAAGGTACAAAAGACATATTAATATATTACATTAATCAAAAGAAAAAAGACAATTAGATAATGTATCATTTTCTGTTTATTGATAACAATGTGGCTTTATTTTTTATTGCCTTATCCTAATAGAATATCATAGTAATATTTAAATATAGCCCATTTGCTTTAAAAATGTGTGTATAGCAGAACTTTGGCATTCCTAGGGATGACATCCTGAAGGTACCCTGAATTAGTTTGTCATGTGGCCTCCTTTTGTTTTTTCTTGTGTAAAATACAGTTAATATTTGAGCTATTAAGAGTAGCACTTTACCTATATTATTCCAACAGCCTTATGGTTATTTCCTTTGTATGAGTGAGAAACTGAGGCTCTGAGAGGTTAATAACATCTTTAAAGTCACAGGGCTAGTTAAGTGGCTAGGCTTGTATTTGAAGCCAATTGAACTTTGATTCAGACTTGATTTTTTAAAAAACTAATCTTGTTTCCTGCCACTATACCTTCCTGTAACCCATTGCTTTTATATAAACAGAGCTAATTGGAAGAGCTCTCCTGAGGTCACCTATTTACTTCCCTATGGCCTTTTGGAATCTGTCCTTGTTTAGATCATGAAAATAGCTGTATTCAAATGTCATTAATGGGGTGTGATTGAGTTTTCAGTGTTGGCAATGATTTTACTACTCACCAGCACATATTTTTTTTCCCCCGGTTCGGGGAATCAAACTCAGGACCTTATGCTTGTGAGGCAGGCGTGGTGCCACTAAAGTAAATCCCCCGCACCAGTACATTTTTAAAGAAACTCTTCTTCTCAAATGTTCTGTTGTTAGCTTAACTGTAGCCGCAAATTTCCCTGGATATATGTTAATCTGATAGTATTTTGGTTAAACTAAAAAAAAAAAAGTGGTTTAGATCATTGAAGTTCACTTTGAGAAAAGAAAATACTGTCACTTTACATCCTTTTGTGATTCTTGATGTAATGAATTGCCTATGACATATTATTTGCCTTTTAGATTTTTAGATTGTAAATCACGTATTTTTTTTAGTCTATATCGTATGTATTGCTGGTCAGGCTGAATACTTACAAGTGATACCATGATAATTTGTAATAATGTTATAAAAAAGCTAAATATGATTTGTTTCTGTTTATTTAAAGAATCTTGTTTCTACAAATACTTGATTGCCTGAAGTGCTGTAAAACTGTATTTCAAGACCCTATCGTACACATGGTACATGATAGACACTCAGTAAATACTTTTGGTAGTTTTATTACTAGTTTTTCAGTCATTGTTCCTTTCAAGTCTTGTGTGAAAACTTAAGTGTGTAATGAAATTTCCAAGATATGTTAAATGTTTGCTCCCTCTTGTGGATATAAAGAAGAATGTGAGCTCTTAAAATGAATCTCTTCTCTAGATTTTTATCAAAAGATGTACTATACACAGTGTGTAAAAATTTACCAAAATTTTCTTTTTTTGGAGGAATAGTAATAAAATTTCTTCAATCTAATAAATATTTTGATTTATATGTACTCATAAAACATATAATAATTATTAAGATATCTTTTTTGCTAGTATAATTATGCACCAAATTATGGTGTTTCAGTCAACAGCTGACTGCATACGTAAGCTTATAGTAGAACTGGAAAGTTCTTATTTCCTAGTGATGCTGTAGCTGTTGTGACATTGTCGTAGTGCAAGATATTACTCCTTGTTTGTGTTGATGCTAGTGTGAACAAACCTCCTGTGTTGCCAGTAGTATAAAAAGATAGCACATACAATTATGTGTGGTGCATAACACTTAATAATATACAACAGTGTCACAGGTTTATGTATTTGCTATGCTATATTTTTTATTACTATTATTTTAGAATATACTCCTATGCACAAAAAATGTTTATGGAAGCATGCCTTGTAAACACTGGCAGCGGCCTCAAACATCTTGTAATAATTGCATGTCTTGATTGCATCAAGAGGCCACGTTGCGTGATTGACACATGCCATCTAGGTTTAAGTACATTCTGTGGTGTTGTACAGTAAGCTCATTTCTCAGAATATATCCCCATTGTTAAGAGGGCACAACTGTACTTACATTAAAATTTAAATAATACTTTTTTTTTTTGGTACCAGGATCAAACTCAATGAGCTTGTGAGGCAGGCGCGGTGCCACTGAGCTGAATCCCTGGCCCTAAATAATACTTTTTTGAATACATCTCTTCCATTTTCCTTTATCATGAAATAACTTTTCTAATTCTAAAACTATGAAATATTTATTGTTAGATTGTCTGTGAGAGTAGCTCTGTTGTTTAATTTTCCAATAATTGTTGTATTGTTTAATTTTCCAATAATTATGATAAGCATTCCATGTTTTGATAAAAAGAAAAATGACTTAATAATTTCTATAGCCTTCACAGTTTTTAAAGTCAGAATACCTAGTCAGTTTTTTTTTTTTTTTTTTGGTACTGGGGATTGAACTCGGGTCCTTGAGCTTGCGCAGCAGGTGGCAAAACCACTGAACTAAATCCCCGGCCCCCTAATCAGGTTTTTTTTTGGTACCAGGGATTGAACTCAGGTCCTTGCGCTTGCAAGGCAAGCAACGGAACCACTGAGCTAAATCCCCGGCCTCCTAATCAGTTTTTTAAAAAATACAAAATACATTTAGCTGGTGATGCATGCCTGTAATCTCAGCACTCTGGGACACTGAGGCAGGAGGATCACAAGTTCAGGGCCAGCCTGGGAAACTTAGTGACATAAATCCTGTCTCAAAACAGACCATAAGAAAGGGATAGGGAGGTAGCTCAGTGCAAAGGCCCAGGGTTCAGTCTTCAGTACAAAACAACAACAATAACAATGATGACAAAACCAAAATACCCCCCAACCCATAATACTTTTATTTGCAACTACTAGTATGAGCTAGAAATATATGTAGCTCAGTGGTAGGATGCTAGGCCCTGGCTTGGATCCTTGTCATCTTCAAAGAAAAAGGAAGAAAAAGAAAAGTCAGGTACCAGTATCATTGATACTAAAAATAGCTGTACTTTGGGAATGCTTTGACCTGGAGAATAAATCATTTTAATAAGAGGGGAAAAAAGTCATGAAGACCAAACAAATGATTTTATATATATAACATTCCCCGCATTCTAGAAGTAATATGTAATTTTTCTTTTTGTACTAGAGATCAAACCCCAGAGCTTTTGCAATGCACTACATTCTCAGCTCTTTTAAATTTTTATTATTTTGAGGCAAGGTCTTGCTAACTTGTTAAGTTACTCTGGCTGGGTGGAACTTGTGATCCTCCTGCCTCGCCCTCCTAGAGTGCTTAGATTACATGTTTGTGCCATCAAGCCCAGCTAGTACTAAGCAAATTTATAAGGTCAGGCAATACAAGTACAGAGTTCACAAAAAAGTATGTATGCACACTTCAGGAAAAGAAAAATAGTATGATGATTTTTCAACAAATGGTGTTACCCTTGTATGGGGGACCCTGGAGGATGTTGTATATTCTAGAAAACATACTATACTGCTGGCCTTTAGAGATGAAATTGAAAATTCATGTGCAGCAAACTCATTGACCAAGGTTACCCAAGCAGAGGTTCGGCGTTGTAATAAATGTCTGAAAGCTAATGGCCACCACTTTAAGCACCTCTTGTAATTGTAGAAGCCAAAGGTAACTTGTATTAATCTCATGATGTCTCAATAAATTCAGTATTAAAATGTTTATACAGGCTTTTCCTGAAGTGTGTATACATTTTTTTGGTGGACTTTGTATATGACAGAAACTTACTGTGTCTTCAAAAAATTAAACTTGGAATTACCAGATGATCTCGCAATTTCACTTCTGGGTGTATACCCAAAAGAATTAGAGGAAAGGATTTAAATGCATATTTAGATTCTCGGCGTTCTTTTTTATACTTATATTACTTTTCTAGATTTCATTTTCTTGTTACTTCTATTATTAGAAGTTGGCTTTCTTTTGGAGGATATTTAAAAATAGAACCAATATTTTGATCATTTTAGAAAAATTGTACTCTATATGCTAAAGACAGATAACATGCAATAGAAGTACACTATCATGTAGCTGTTGGACTAGGGCTCACTTAGTGGATAGGTGACTTATTTTTGAAAATCAGCTGATGTGCATGTTCCAGATCCTTACCTCAGCAAAATCACAATTTATCTGTCATTAACTAAGGCAAACAAAATCTCAAAGCTTTGAGTGTATAATATTGAGAGGACAAAGAACACAAATCCTAAGAGTATAATTTGGCAGACTGGTACAAAATGAATATACTTATGTAATTAACACAGGTTAAAAAAAAATATATATATATATCAAGAATAAGGAGAAAAAAGAGATTAGGAGGCAGACACAAAGGGGAGACTATCTGAGATACAGGGAGAAGATGACCATCTACAGGCCAATGGAAGAAGCTTCAAAAGAAACCCAGTCTGCCGACACCTTGATCTTGGACTTATGGCCTCCTCCAGAATTATGAAAAATACATTTCTACTGTGTAAGCCAAGAACAACAATAACAGTAACAAAAAGAAACAAAGAAGAAAGAAAACAATGTAAGTAAAATCCAGAAGCCTTTCCTTCTAGTCAATATCCTCAGATGATTCAGAATAATCTAGTAATTTAACTTTTTTATTTCTTTTATTTTTAGAGATGGAATCTTTCTATGTTGCCCCACCTGAGCCTAAACTTCTTTAGGTGTTCTTGTGCCTTAGCTTCCTCAGTAGCTGGGACTATAGGTGTATGCCCTTGTGTCCAGCTTCCAGTATTTTGATTTCTAACATCTGTCAGCATTAGTTTTACTGGTTTTAAAAATTTACATGCATTAAAACTATATAGTAGGCTTTTTATTGTGATAAAATAACATTTATTGTTTTATCATTTTAAGCATATTGAAAAATGCAATGAGTGTTCACATTTTAAAAATTCATTTTATAAAAGATGCATTGCCATTAATCCTTCTCAGAATACTCCCCCTCACATCAAACATGCTTACCCTATTGTTCTTGTCACTTTCTGAAGTAGTTCTAGAAGTCTTGTAAGTTGTTAGAAGATGGATGAAGACACACTATAATGTTTTGTTTTTTTTTGGTACCGGGCATCGAACTTGGAACCTTGCGCTTGTGAGGCAGGCGCCGGAACCACTGAGCTAAATCCCTGGCCCCCCTACTGTAATGTTTTTACAAGCTTGCTTTTCCGCTGAATGGCACTCAGGAGCAACATTCACTGACTTTTTGATCACACCTTGTAAACATACTTGTGAAGGAGAACTTCCAGATCTGCTTCAGAAAGTGGCAAGAAAGAAATATCAGAGAGAATGAACAACTGGGATCTCATGTTACTAAAATGCTTTTGCACAGCAAAAGAAACCAACAGAGTGAAGAGACAACCCACAGAATGGGAAAAATTTTTGCCAGTTGTTCCTCAGACAAAGGACTAATATCTAGAATATGTAAAGAACTAAAAAAAAACCAAACCCTAAATTTAAAGACCTAATCCAAAAATGGGCATCTGAAATGAGTAGACACTTCTCAGATGAAAAAGTATAAACATCAAGTAAATATATGAAAAAAATGTTCAGCATCACTGGTCATCGAGAAATGCAAATTAAAACAACACTGAGATTCCATCTCCAGAAAGAATGGCTATTAAGAAATCAACCAATAACAAATGTTGGAGGGGCTGTTGGGAAAAAGAAATCCTTCTCCAGTGTTGATGGGAGTAAAGACTGGTGCAACCACTGTGGAAATCAGTGTGGCGATTCCTCATAAAACCAAAACTAGAGGTTCCATTTGACCCAGCTATTCCCCTTCTTAGGGAATTAAAAAGAATTAAAAGCCTCATACCACAGCGATATATGTACACCCATGTTTATAGCAGCACAATGTGTAATAGCTAAATTTTGGAAACAGCCCAAAATGCCCATCAAAACCTTCTATTTTTACTCTTTTTCTTGTCCCTCCTTTCCTTTCTCCCTCCATCCTCCCTTGTTACCCTTCCCATTTGAACACTTTCTTCCCATTTCCCAACATCCATTATACATTTCAGTCCTTATTTCCACTTTCAGTTTCTCACACAGAGAAACAATATGGTGTTTAAACACATGTGTCCAATTTATTTCACTCAAAGTTATGTTTTCATGGTGCATCCATTTACCTAAAAATGTCTCAAGTTTATCCTTTTTAATGACTGTGGTATTCCATTGTATATAAAAAAGACATTGTCTTTATCCATTTATCTATTGATGGGCATCTGAGCTTTGTGCTGTTATAAACATGGGTGTGCATATGTTGCTGTGGTATGATGCCCTTTTTTTTTGTTTGTTTTGGTACCAGGGAATGAACTCAGGACCTTGAGCTTGGGAGGCAGGCACAGTGCCACTGAGCTAAATCCTTGGCCCATGATGCTCTTAACTCTTCTTGGAAGGTCTCTTTTTTCTGGGTTCCTGTAGCAGAGAGCACTGTTTTCCATCCTTTGACTTTCAGTCTGTGAATTTGTCTTTGAGTTAAATGTATTTCTTGTATGCAGCATATTGTTGGATCGTGTTTCTTGATCCATTCTGCAATCTAATTTTTTTGATTGGTGAGTTGAGACCATTTATATTGATGGTTGTAACTGATAAGTATTGACTTAATCCTTCTCATATTGTTTTCCTGTTGTTGGTTCCCTTTCTCTCCTGTTTAATTGCTTGCCTTGTCTAGTGGATTCGTTCCATTGGGATTCATGAAATTGTTGTCTTCATTGTCTTTTTGTAGAATATTCATCAGAACTGTTTAAAGTGCTGGTTTAGTGGTCATGAATTTCTTCAGGTGTTCTTTATTATGGAAATATCTTATTTTTCCATCAACGTTGAAAGATAATTTTGCAGGGTACATCAATCTGGGTTGGAGGTTTTCTTTTAGGGTTTGAAATACTTCACTCCAAGCTCTCCTTGACTTAAGTCTGCTGTGATTTTATAGGCGATTTTTTTTTTTCTCTAACAGCTTTTAATATTCTCTTCTTGTGTTGAATTTTTGGAATCTTGAGTATTGTGTGCCTTGGTGTAGTTTTTTTCTGACCATGAGTAATTGGAGTTCTGTATGCCTCGTTTATCTTTATCTCAAATTCTTCCATGCTTGGGAAGTTCTGTGGTATTACTTCTGTGAACTGGTTTTTAAATGTCCTTTGTGCTACCATCTGATCTTACATTGATTCTGATTAATCGTAAGTTATTCTTCTTTGTATCATCCAGCAGCTGTTGGATTGACTTCATGAATCTGTGGTATTTTTAAGTCTTCCATTTGACAAGTGCTAAGAGCAACCCTGTCCTCTAGATCTGATTGATATTCTATTTTCACATTGATTAAGCTGGGTATACTTTCAATAGAAGTTTTAATCTCCTGGCTATCCATTTGAATCTGTTTCATGGATTTTATTTCTTTCCTAGGTTGGGTATTCATGGTTTCCATCACTTTCCTAAGCTCCTTTATTTTTTTGCCCTCTGTCTACTCTAGATTCAGTAACTATGTCCTTCATTATGGTCATTATCTCTTTAGTTATCTATGCAATTATTTCTGATTGTTTTTCCTAGAGACTCGTTCATCTGCCTTGTTACTACTGCTACTACCTGTTTAAGAAAGTTCAGTTGGGTTGCTTTTGGTTTCTTCCACCTCAGTGTCCTTGTGGGCAAAGGTCTGCATCTTCCTTCCGTGTCCTCTCATTTTCTGTTTCTAAAAATTTGTTTTCTGTGTTGACGCTTGTAAATTGCTTATGGTCAGTAGCTCTGTTACTAGTATGGAGGCTTCTTTAGGAAATAACAACTTTTCAGAGATGTCTTCAAGGTGTGCCTGGCTTTTGGCTTTTGCATCTGTCCCAAGATTCTGCCTCTTCAATTTATTATGGATGAGAAGTTGCTGCCTCTTTAGTCTAGCATCCAGTTCTTTGGTACTGGACTATGGTATTGTTTATGACCCCTAGACAATCTCAGTATTGGCATATAAGAAGAGCAACTGATCACAACAACTATGTCACTTTGGCTAAAGTCAGTAATAACAATAGCATCAAACACAATTTAGAAAATGACAGACTGAGGAAACTTGTTAATCTGCCACCTTTAACCATAGGTACAAGGTTTTACAGTTATATAACAAAGTCTAGAAACAAATCAGAAAATTATGTACTGTAAATATCCCCTCAGTAGAGCAATTTTACTCTCAGGGGAGAAAATTTAAAAGAGATAAGAAGAAAATAATAGAGAAGCAAAAGAAGAGAAAGATTAAAATTAAGGCTGAAGGACAAAGGAAGATTACCCATCCTTTGTAAACTAGTGAAGAAGATAGGGAAAGAGAGAAGGAAAAAACAAAAGTAAGAACAAAACAAAACAACTAAAAACAATGTTCACACTAGTGAAAAAAACAAAATGCAAAGAAAAAAATAAGATTTCTATGTGATTTCAAGCTTGTGGTTATCTTCTGGGGTCTACAGTTTTGTGGTATTGTCTCTTCTGACCACTTTTGACTTGAAGTCTGCTATGTCTGAAAATGAGATAGCTAACGCTGCTTGTTTTTGGGCTCCGGTTGAATAAAGTATTGTTTTCTATCCTTTTGCTTTTAGTCTATGTATTTCCTTTTGGATGAGGTGTTTCTCCTGTAGGCAATATGCAATATGGTTGCATTTTTTTTTTTTTGTACCGGGGATCAAACTCGGGACCTTGTGCTTGCAAGGCAGGCACTGGAACCACTGAGCTAAATCCTGGGCCCTGCATTTTGTTTTTTGATCTAATCTGTCAGTCCATGTCTTTTTTTTTTTTTTTGGTACCGGGGATTGAACTCGGGTCCTTGCGGTTGCGCAGCAGGCGGCGAAACCACTGAGCTAAATCCCCGGCCCGGCCCATGTCTTTTGATAGGTGAGTTGAGACCATTGACATTGTGAATTATTATTGTAAGGTGTTTATTGAATCCTGTTATTGCATTACTTTTCCAGTACTGATTCCTTTTATTTTTTTTCCCTTTAAACTATTTTCCCACTTAAATCTATACTGTACTTTGGGCTCTTTGGTGCTAGTAGGCTCCTTTGTCTCTGTCTAGGGTTTCTTTAAGTATTTTCTGTAATGCTGCTTTAGTGGACATGGATTTCTTTAGGATTACTTTGTGGTGGAGAGTCTTTACTTCTCTGTCAATTTTGAAGGCAGTTTTGCAGCATATAAAAGTCTGGGTTGAGAGTTGTTTTCTTTTAATGCTTGAAAGACTACTCCAAGCTCTCTTGGCCTTTAAGGTTTGTGCTGAGACATCTGTAGTTTCGCTAATTGGCTTCCTTTATAGGTTACTTGCTATTTTTCTCTGGTCACTTTTAGAATTCTTTTTGTTGAATTTCTAGAATAATTATAAGTTATGGAGAAGTTTTTTTCTGGGCATGGCTATTTGGGGTTGTATATACCTGTTGTACTTGAATATTGAATTCTTTGGAAACTTTTCTGTTATTTATTCATTGAATAAATGTTTTATGTCTAATTTTTCCTGTATTCCTGTAATTTGTTTTGTTTTGTTTTTTTGAGCCATCTAGCTATTGGATCCAGCTTGTATGATATCTTGTCATTTTTAGGGTGCCATGGAGTTTTATGATCTACTGCATCTACCTTTTCTTCTATTTCTGGTACTCTGTCCTCACATTAGTTGAGTCTGCTACCCATTTTCCATTGAGTTTTTGTATCATCTATTTCTGCTTGCTTTCCTTTCATACTTTGTTTCTTTACTGAAGTAGTTGTTCATGTCTTACATTGTCTTGCTTAACTCAGTTTATTGCTTTTCTTTAAGCTTATTGAATATTACTAAAATCCTTTATCTGTTTAATTAAATGCTCTTTTAGCTTGTTAAACATCTTATGCATTTGCATATATTCTTTTTTCTCTTCCAACATTTTGACCTTTTCCTTTTTGAGTTCTTTGACTAGGTTTTCCTGCATGAGATTAGCTTTTGGGGACTTAGGGGTTTTGGGGGTGTATCTTGTAAGTAAGTAACTGCATTAGAAGAACACAGATTGAAATTATGATCATGGAGAGGTTATTAATGAAAAACGAAAGTAGAGAAACATACAATATACTCTACTTCCATTATCTTTTTATCTATTTTTTAAAAAATGTTTTAAACTATTCATTATGTCATAGCAAGATCAAGTCTTTATTTTTATTTTTTTATTTTTTTGGTACTGAGGATCGAACTCGGGACCTTGTGCTTGTGCTGGAACCACTGAGCTAAATCCCCGGCCCTAAGATCAAGTCTTTAAAGTGTAATAGTACATAGGGGAAATGATTTTAATTCATGTAGTTATAGATACACTGTAAATGTATCTTTATGTTACGCACATATACAGTTCCTGACTTAGGATTTTTTGACTTAATGATTTTTCAACTTTTCTGCTGTGTGAAACAATGTGTCCTACTTTGAAGTTTGAATTTTGGTCTTTTTCCAGGCTAGTAATATGTAGTAAGATAGTGTTGTGATACTGTGCAGCAGCAGCAAGCTGTGTGATTTTGAGGGTAAACAGCTGATAACTCTACAGTCTACCAAGGCTGCTAAGCGATGACATTCTGTAGGTGAGGTATATTAAATGCCTTTTCGATTTATTTATTTACAGTGAGGTTTTCAGGCTATAAACTCATCTTAAGTCAAGGAACATAGAACCCTCACAAATGGAACTTACCAAGGCTTCCAGGGTTGTGACACATTGCTGATTGTGTTTGCCGGGTACCAAAGGGTGGAAGTACAACAGGGCTAGGCTCTGACTTCCACACCAGTGCTTTCTGCGACTGTGTGCGCTCTCTGGACTCCTCTTCTTGCGCCTCTACAGGACAGTGTGTATCAGGCAGCAGAGCCCCAACCCTGGTGTCTTCACCTGTGCTGGAAGCCTGAGGGGGAGCTCACGTTTTGGGTAGGTTTGACTTTGATTGAAGAAAATTTTAGCCTATATACTGCTTTAACCACTGGAAGAATGATGGATGGCAAAGATGTGCCTTGAGATGTGTGATTTGGACGAATTCCAACTAGCTTCACTCTGCATCAGGATGAGATAACTGAAAGGGAAACAGAATCATACTATTCCCTTTGTCAAAAGTTATTTGATGTTGGTAACTGACAAAGTGAAAATGCACTTTCAGAAGGTTATGAGACAAGAACACATTAGTGAGATATAGTTTGAATATGAAGGCACACCACCACTGAAATGGCATTATCCAATTGGTTTGCTATTTGATCTTACATGTTCAGCTCTTCTGTGGAACATCACAGTACATTTTAAGAGTTTTTTAGAAAGAGGCCTTCTATACTGTCCATCTAAGGATGCAGTGGAAGCTCATTTTATTTCTTGTATGAAAAGAAGCTGATGCTTTAAAGCATAAAAGCCAATTAATCAGTGAAATGCAGAAAAAAGATCACAAGCAGCTTTGGATAGGACTACAGAACGACAGATTTGACCAGTATTAGGCTATTAACTGGAAACTTATGGAGTATCTTTCAGAAGAAAATGGATTTTGTCACATCCCTTTTAGAATATATCAGACAACGACTGAGTGACCTTTCTTTCAGAAGCTGTTTTGTCCTGTGACTGCAGATGGACAGCTGCATACAGTAGGAGATCTCCTCAGAGAAACTTGTCCTTCTGCAATTGCTCCTGAAGATTGGGGAAAAAAGAATCAAGTAATGATTCATGAAATTGAGCCAATGTTGGAAACATTTCAGTGGCTGCCTGAACATCTGAGCTACCCATATAATTTTCTTTATATTAGTATCATCTCCCAGCCAACAGATTGAAGGGCCAACTCTTGGCCTGGATGGAATCACTTTGAAACATGATTTATCAGAGCATATTGACCTTTGCTTCAACCTGACCAGAGACATTTTGCTGCTGGAAGCTATGCAGGAAAGAGATTCCATGTCAGATAAGACAGTTAGGTTGGTCTTACTATGTATCACCACTGGTTTTCTCCACTGCAGTCATTAAAGCTCAACTACGACTGGAAAGCTCAACAGAACCACTGCAAATCGTCTGTTTATTTGCAAAATATTTTGAAGCTGAAAGCTTTGGCCTAAGAAGAAAATGGAAATAATGGAAATACGTGCCACTCAGTTTGTATTTCTTTTCTCTTTTTGGGTACTGGGGATCGAACTCGGGTCCTTGCACTTGCGCAGCAGGTGGCAAAACCACTGAGCTAAGTCTCCAGCCCTTAGCTTGTATTTCTGATTAACAAATAAACGGGTATTTCCTAAGGTGACCATGGTTGAATTTTAGCTCAAGGGAGTGGAAACATTGTTTTAATTTTCAAGAGAATTAGACATAAGAAAGTAAAAGAGAAATTCTGTTATCAATAACTTGAAGTAATTTTTTGTAAATGATCAAGTTTCATAATATGAGAAAATGAATAAAATGGAAACAAAGTCTTTGTAAATAGGGAGGCATGGAGGGGTTGAAAGAAAGGCAGGGAAATGGGGGAAAAAGTAAGAACCAAGATAGAGTATGTAAAGGTGCAAATTCCCAATGATGAATGTAATTATATTGTATATCTAAAATGTACCAATGAAATCAATAATATAAAAAAAGATCAAGTTTCAGTAAACCCATCTTTCCTTAATGAAAATTTCCAGTATTTTCAGTCTATTGATATTAATGCTGTCTTGTAACTTTGATAATGAACAATGAGAGATTTGTAATAAAACTTCTAAATAATGGAAAAGAATTTACAAAATGAAACAATAGTATATAAATAAATTAGTCATTTTTGAGGATATCATATTCTAGTGCATAATGATATTTAGGAAGACTGATAAGTTATACTAGAAACATATTTAACAAAACAGATAAAGGGGAAAATGAAAAGGGTACTCACTGGATATTTGCTTTGAGTTTGCTGCTGAATATCATTTAATTTTCTTAAAAGGAAGGTATTATTTTTCTCACTATAATAATACCTAAAGAGGTGAAGTAATTTGCTTTAAGTTATCAGTTTGTAAATTCAGACTTGTCTGATTCTAAAAGGTGTGTTCTTTCAGCTGTATCACATTCAAAATTTCTTCCATTCATCCATCCATTTATCCATATTCCATCATAATTCTGTTTTCTAATAGAGAATTACAAAGAAAACAAAAAAACCTTTTGAGATTGCTGAAAATGTCATTAATTTATAGAAACAAATTTGAAAGCAGTAAAAATGAAAAAGAAATTATCAGAGTTTCCCAAAGTTGTGAGATACAGTATATTTTATGGGAAATTATATCCTTATTTTAATTCGGTTTAGAAAACTCCAGGTTGAGGGTTGGGAATGTAGCTCAGTAGTAGAAAGCTTGCTTAGCATGGGCAGGACTCTGGGTTCAGTCCCCAGTACTGCCCCCCCCCCTCAAAAAAAACAAAAGAGGAAGAAAAAACTCCAGTTTGAAAAAGTGGAAGAATTCTGGGATTTCTTAGGGGCTTTCCTATGCTAAAAAACACTATAAGTTTCTTCTAAGAGATGAATACTTACTTGGTATAGAATTTCCCAGCTTATTTGCCATTGAATTTATTTTTCCAGGAATTTTTCAGATGGCTAAAATTCTTTGACAAATGTTAGAAGTATTCAAAAAGAATAAAAAAAATTTAAAAAGCAAATGGAAAGTTTTTATGGAGTAAAACATCGCAATAACTCTCAAAAAATAGAATATTTCTTGTTCCTGAGAGGTGAATGAAATCCTTCATATTAAATGGAGCTTCCTAAATAAATGCGGGCATCCCATAGTATAAGGTGTAATCAAAATATATAGTGAATATTTAAATAAAAATTTATTACAATAAAAACACTGCTGCCATTAATGTCCCTCAGAGTACTCCCACTCACTTTGGACACACTTATCCTGTAGTTCTTGTCACTTTCTGAAGCAGTTTGGAAGTCCCCTTTTGTATGTAAAAAATACGGTAAATTTTGCAGCTGAGTGCCATTCAGTGAAAGGCAGGCACCTTATCTACCTTATTTGCTGCATCTGCTACAGTGAGACTTCTGGCTCTTCCACAAAGTCAAAATTAAGTCAAAGGTAAACATTCAGGATATCTTGGCAGTCAAAACAGTGAGCTAAAAACACTGAAGAGGAACCCAGACTTGCTTCAGAATGTGGCAAGGATAATAGGATAAATGTGTTTGAAGTGAGGAAGAGTATTTTGAGGAAATTTAATGGTAATAGGTCTTTTTAAGGCATATTAAGGCCTTAAAGGCATATGTTATTTTTCAATCATACCTTGCATTCAGAAGATAATACCTCAGAAGTATGGGAAAATGCCCCTACTACTAATGACTTCTTTGGTATTGTCTTTTGTTAGACTTAGAAGCCTCAAAAAAGCAGTTCCAAGCACCAAAGAATAAGGTTCAAGAATATGTAAAGAAATATCCAACATCAAAAAATGAAAGACGTTACAGTGTTTGGACTCAATCAGAAATTACCAAGCATTCAAGAATCAAAACATTACCTATGATTCTAAGAAAACTGAATCAATAAAAAGACCTAGAAAGGATATGAACTCAATCAATAAAAAGACCTAGAAATCATATTAATTGAGAAGGCCATCAAAAGATATTAATTATATCTTATATGTCCAAGAACATAGAAGAAAGAGTTGAGGATGTAGCTCAGTGGTAGTGTGTGTGCTTAGCCTGCATGAGGCCCTGGGTTTGATCCCTGGTATTGCAAGGAAAAAAAGAAAAAATAAGGGTAGAAGAAAGCACGAATGTGTTAAGAAAAGGTGTAGAATATATGAAAAAGGTCTAAATCAAATATTTTCAGATGAACAGCATAATGTCTAAGTTGAACAAATACAGTCAGTGAGATTAAGAGCAGATTAGGCATTGCAGAGGAAAAAATTAGTGACTTGAAAACATAAAAGCAGAAGTGATACAAAGAAAGCAAAAAGAGAAAAAAGTGAGGGAAAGAACCCAAAAGAGGAGCAGTGATTTATGGGATGCCTTCAGCAACATAAAAAACAAACAAACAAAAATACAGTTTTGATGTTCCTAAAAGGAAGGGTTGAGAGGGGAGAGAAGAAAGGGAATACTTGAAGAAATAATGGTCAAAATTTTCCAAATTTGAGGAAAACCATAAACCAACGCATGAAAGAAGTCAATTCCAAATACTGGAAATATGAAGTAAACTACAAAGCACATAATCAAATTGCTTAAAAGTGGCCCTAAGGGGGGCTGGGGATTTAGCTCAGTGGCACTGCACCTGCCTTGCAAGCGCAAGGTCCTGATTTCGATCCCAGGTACCAGAAAAAAACAAAAGTGGCCATAAGGAAGAGATCTAATATATACAGATTAACCAGATCAGACAGAAGACTTCTAATCAAAAACAGAGTAAATCAGAAGCCAATGAAACATCTTTAGTTTTTTTTAGTATGTATATAGTATGTTCCATGTTCCCCATTTCTGGGGAATGTTGATTTCCCTCCCTTCTATAGGAAACGTTATAAAAATTGTTTTTTTTTGTTTTCTCATTGCAAAAAGAAGTAAATTTGTATATATTTTCATGTTTTTAGGAATCATAATTAGATGGTGGCATGTTATGCATAGCATTATTTTCATTAAAATACATATTCTGGAGGTCTCTTCATTCTAGAATATAGAACAAGCTCATGTATGTATGTGCATCTATGCAATCATGTGTAATTTAATGATGGGAGTGGATTCTGAGAAAGGCAATAGTAGATAATTTGATTGTGGTATAAACATCATAGAGAGTACTTACACAAAACTTACGGCCAGCATAGGTATGGTCCATTGTTTTTTTTTTTTTTATATCCTTTTATTGGTACATTTTAGGTGTACAATATAATGACATGCATCATTGGAGATATGCACCTTTACATACTCTCTTGGTTCTTATTTTTCCCCCCTTCCCCTGCCCTCCCTTCAACCCCTTTAAGACTTTGTTTCCATTTTTTCATTTTCTCATATTAATTCCATTCCCTTCTTTCCTTTCCCCTACCCTTCCAACTTCCTCCTCCCCTTTTCTTCCTATTTCACATTATCTATTATACTTTTTAGTCCTTATTTACACTTTGTTTCTCACACTAGAGAAACTGTTTGGTAAATACACATGTATGTCCTGTTTATTTCACTTAAGAGTATCCCCTCAATGTGCATCCATTTAGCAATAAATGTCTCTTAATTTCTCATTTTTGATGGCTGAGTAGTACTCCATTTTATAAAAAAACCACATTTTCTTGATCCAGTCTCCAATTGATGGTCTTTTGGGCTGTTTCCAAGTTTCAGCTATTACAAACTGTGGTACTATGAACATGGGTGCACATATGTCACTGTGGTATGATTCTTTTAGTACTTTGGGGAAGATCCCCAGCAGGGGAATAGCTGGGTCAAATGGGACTTCCAGTCCTAGTTCTTTGAAGAATCTCCATACTGATTTCCACAGTGTGTATGGTCCATTGTTAACTAAAGCATTATTATGTGGTACTTTACTCAGTGTGTGCATATGTATGTATGTGTGTATGTATATGCATATATCTACTATCTTATATCTGTATATCTGTATTTGTAGATATTCATATCAGGTCATTTCTTTTATACTTCTCCTACATATTTTTAAAATGCCAATCTCAGATATAGTATTCGACTTAAAACTAATGCTGTTGCTGTTTAGCAACCCTATAATTACATGACTGAAAACCACAATTATTTATTCTCATACAGGCATTTGCTATAATGTGGCTGATCTAGCCTGTTTGTTTGAGTGATTACATTAGAAGTTGCAGATCTGTTTGGCCTTGGTTCCTAGATGGGAAATACTCAGATGTATGTTCATGTATATTTATTTTGATATCTGATGGGATCACAAATAACTCAAAGAAAAGATTTTAGGATGCATTGACAGTTTTAGTTTTAAGAGTGCAAGCATAAACTCATGGTACTTCTGAAGGCCTAGGCCCAGAATTGTCATAATGCCATTCCTTGTCATGTTCCACATGGACAGGATCAAGTCATATATTCAAGCCCAGTGTCACTGGAAAATACACTTTAGTAAGAGGAAGTGTAGAGTGCATAGTATGGATATGTGAAAAGTTGAAGAATTTGGTTCAGTACCATAGTCCATTTTGTCTTCTATTGTGTCATTTGGATGTTGTGTAGAAATGGAAGTTCTGCCTTGCTTATGTTGTGAGAAAGTTAAACTTATATTCAGAATGGATGCTGTAGCAACTGTGTTTCCTGGAAAATAAGACCTAACCAGAAAATAAGTGTTGATCATTCCCATAGTGATGGCCAATATCGTGTAAGAAGGTTATAGCTCCACTGTTCTCTTGTTCAGTGGCTACTCTGTAATGGCAGGGAAGGCAAGGTGATTTGGGCTGGCAGTTTTAATCTCTAGTTTTCAAGGCTGATTATTTTCTGATTAGATCTTAATTTTGGGGGAAACTTGGAATATAAAATTATGAGAAGTCAGTACACAGTCACATGTTGAATACGTCATTGTGCAAAGTCAAGAATGGGGGCCCAGGAATGTAGCTCAGTGGTGCAGCACCTGGCTGGCAAGCATGAGGCCTTGAATTCAATTCCTGGTACCCCAAAAAAGAAAAAAAAGAATGGGGCCAATTTCCTTACATCTCAGGAAATTAATAATTCCATTATATCTTGTAAAATCTAGGCATCACTAAAATTAAAGCAAGATTTATTCTTACAGATTTTCCCTTTAACAGGTATGCAATTGCAGTTATTTGATAGTTGTATGGCTAGTCTCTTAGTATGGAAGAGTCCGTCTACCTTTTATGGAGGGGAAGAGGGTAAGCCTTACAGAATGCATTTTAAATTTACTCAGTTTATTTATTTTTTTTTATGGTATCATTTGACTTGTCACTATACCTCCTTTAGGTCTGGACTTAGGATGAACATTTTTGGCATATGATCTCCTAAGTGATAGTATGAAGTTCATCTTTTATCACACGAAGAAGCTTACAGACTGACTTTGTTTTACTATTTGTGATCCTTAGTTTAGTCATTTGGTTTAGGTAATGACTGGTTGGCAAATTAGCAAGTAACCTGAGTGTGATACTTCTGGATTTTGTAAATAAGATTTTTTTTAAAGAGTTGACTTGGATACATAAATTTTTATTTCAGTGTGTTTGACATTAAAATTTTTTTTTGGTACCTGGGATTGAAGGCAAGAGGTAGCGCCACTGAGCTAAATCCCCATTGACATTTTTACTTTTGATGTTCTTATTGTGCCATACAATTGTTAGGTGGTCCAGTGTTATTTTAGATACTTAGGAAAGCATTTCAATTTTGTCCAAGCAAGGTAAATAAAGGGCTCCAGGTAGAACTAGCAGTGATTTTTTTTTTTTTTTTTTTTAGTTACTAAATCTGGTAGACATTAATGTTTTCTGATTATAGATCTCTAGCTGCTTTTCAAAATCAGTGCATTAGCTTAGTATATACATTTTCTTTTGTGTGTGTGTGTGTGTGTACATATAGTAATGAATTAACTTGACCTTCCATTTAAAATCTCTTCGTAGTATAAATTTGCCATTCTTGTTTTGTCAGCAGTGATTTTTCCCAGGTATTATTATTTTGAGGCTACTTTTATCCTGTTTTGTTTTTTGTTTCCTGTTATTTGTTTTTTATTTTATTATTTATTATATTATTATTTGTTTGTTATTTGCTTTTATTTGTTTTCCTGTTTTTGTTTTTTGTTTCCTGTTATTGCTCAGTTGAGGTTATTTGAAGATGATCATTCTGTATCAGTCACAATTTGGTAAAAACAAAAATAGTTAAATAAAGTGTCTAGTTATTTTAAGCAGGATAGGATTTAATACAGGGAATTAGCTGCTAATGAAATTCTTGGAATTGTTACTGGACAGGGTCCAAGGAGTTCCCCCCAAAAAGGGAATGGGGACATCATCATCATCCTTAGAAAATTAGAATTTCAAAGCACTACAAGAAGGTTAAGACTGAATTCATACAAATAAAACCTAGTCCAGAACCAATGAAATCCCTAAAATTTCAGTCCAGACAAATGCAAGAATTGTAAGGACAGCATTACAACTCAAGACATGAAAGTAGCTCCTATTAAAGTTGAGGTCAATCTCAGACATTACATACCACACATACCATAATTATAAAATCCTTTGAAAAAACTTTACAACCAGATTACTTCACTGGTAAATTTTATCAAACATTTCAAGGAAGAAATAATAGTGATTCTATAGATTCTTTTAGAAAATAGAGGAGGGGTTGCATCCATTTTTCTTCTCTGAGGACAGTGTTAGCTTAGTACCCCACCCCCCAACCAAAGACATTTAAAGAAAGAAAAACTGTAGACCAAAATTCCTCATGAACATATACACTAAGATCCTAAAGTATTAGCAAATTGAATACAGGGATATATATATAAGGAAGGTAATATGTCATGACCAAATGGGGTCTTTCTGCAAAATATAAGGTTGATTTGTCATTTTAGTTAGTTTGTTTGTTTTTTGGTACTGGCGATCGAACTCGGGACCTTGCGCTTGCAAGGCAGCCACTGGAACCACTGAGCTAAATCCCCGGCCCTTGATTTGTCATTTTAAAGTCAATTAGAATTTAAATTAAAGGTAAAAATTTATGTGATTACCTCAGTAAATGAAGAAAGGTACTTGGTAAAATACAACCTCAACTCACAGTTAAAAACTCGGTGATCGGGGCCGGGGATTTAGCTCAGTGGTTTTGCCACCTGCTGCGCAAGCGCAAGGACCTGAGTTCGATCCCCGGTACCAAAAACCCCCCAAAAAACCCTCAGTAATCTAGGAATAGTGGGGAACCTCAACTTGATGAAAAGTACCTCTGAAAAACTATACTGCTTCTAATATAGGTTGTGAATACTTTTCTCCAAAGGCAGCATATCTGCTCTCACCACTTTTATTCGACATTGAACTGAAAGTTTTATCCAGTTTAATATTGTAAGGAAAATAAATGAAGATTTCAGTTTTTAAATTGAAAAAGAAAAGGGGGTTTATTTACATATGACAGTAGTTCTCTGAAATTAAAATAATAAGGAATCTATAGAAAAGCTACTTAAGCTAACAAATCTGTATACAAAGTTAACACAAAAATGAGTTTTATTTCATATGGCAGCAGTTTCAAGAACAGAAAGTATCATGATATCATTTGAAAAAGAAACAAAATATGTACAAGATATTTCTGAGAAAATAAAGAAGCCTTAAATGGACATATGTTTAAGTGTTGGAGGGCCCAATACAGTAGTGCTCCCTTATCTGAAGCTTCACTCTCTGCAAGTAATTATAGTCTATAGTCCAGATTACAATCCCAACTGTCTCTTTTGGTAGATATTGACAAACTGATCCTAAACTTACATGCAAATGACCTAACTTGACCAAAATGATTTCAAAAAAGAATAAAGTTGATGGATTTATATTATCTCTTCAAGATTTAGAATAAAGCTATAGTATTCTTATTGGTATGAGATTACAAATATAGATTAAGGGAATAAAATAGAGTTCATAAGTAAATTCATATTCTTTTTCTTTTTAAAATTGACCTATAGTTTACCATTTGACCAATTTAAGTCAGTGTAGTTGCATTTTGTATACCACAGTGTCAATTATTACCACTATTCATTTCTAGAATTTTTCCATAATCAAAAACAGAAACCGTATACCTGTTAACTCCCGTCTTCCTTTCCACCTAAGATCTGATGGTCTCCACTATATTTTCTAACTTTGAATTCGCCTGTTTCTGGATATTGCATATGAATGGAGCCATACAATATTTTGTTTTTTTGTGCATGGCTAATTTCATTTAGTACAGTCTTTTCAGTGCTTATCTGTGTTGTAATATGTATCAGTTTTATTCCTTTTTATGGCTTATTGTATTTCATTGTATCTATATACTACATTTTGGGACATTTCTTTTTTTTTTAATGCAAAGACTGATGTTTACTTTTTCAGTGGTTCAATCTCACTAAGCTCTTAGCAGACCCCAAGTAAAAGACCAATTTGTAAAACTGGGCCATTTCAATGTTCTTACAGTTTAATAAATAATTCTCTTGATGACTGCTGTTACGAAAGTTGTGGTAGTATTCACAGTAATGGTGGTTTTCCTGATTAGTCTGTAGTCTTCAATAAGTGTAAGAAGTTATTGTATGAAACATCTGTCAAATGAGTAAGACTGCATTGATGCATCCATCATTCCCAGGATTGCTGGTTACCTGGGCATATTTAACCCAAATAACTTTGTCTCCTTGTGTCACAAGACCCAACTCACTCATGTTCACTTCAATCACTGTACCTTTGGTAATAACATCCAAAGTTGTATATAGTGGTGATGAAGGATTTTTTTCACACCAAGTATTGGTGGCTTTCAGTTCAGGATGTGTTACATGGGCCTTCTTGAAATGTAAGCCCATTGGCCTAATGAACCTTTCGTATTTTGGTGGTTTTCTTGTAAAGCCATCTCCAACAAAGCAGACTTTAGTAACCATCTTCTTCCATTTCTTCCTTTTTCTTTCCAATTCAAATAACTTTCAATACTTCTGTCTCTCCCTGCGCAGGAACTTTGGGCAGAAGGACTTCCCATTTTCCCGCCTTTTCTTTTCGTTGTTTAATCATGTTGGAAAATACTTTTGCCCGAGACTGACCCTCTCTGTCCAGCAGATAGGCAGGTACTGCTCCCTGAGGAGTCTTTTCATCATTCTTTTGTTTGGTGTTTCTTTTTTCATGCGTCTTGATAGTCTTCTTCATTTATATTTTCTTGGCATGGCGTTTTCATGGTAGAGCTTAGCCTTCAGGCCTATCATTTTTTTGGCCTTCTTTGAACATTCATGAGCCTCTCGACTTTCCTTTTTTCTCTTTTTCTTATGGTAATCCAAACGAGACCCATAACATTTACGGTGTAATTCAGTATATTCATTTTGTGGCATGGTGACAGCTGCAGAGCCACTGGGGGCAGCCTCAGGCACGGGAGGAAAAGTTTCAACTTTGGTGTCTCTCGCATTCAGGAGCTGACTTCGCACAGCTGGAAACAGGAAAGAGTTCCATTTTGGGATATTTCAAGATGAGTGTATATTTCTATTGTGAAATGAGTAAGCATTTTGATATATATTTAAATAATTGTTAGTTAAACACATTTAGTATATCAGAAACAAGCAGTGAAACTAGCAAAAGTTAGTACTAATATTGTCAAAGCTTTGGGAAATAGGTACACATGCGCCCCCCTCCCCATCTGAAGCGTCACTTTTTGAAGTTTCAGTTGCCCAGACTTGACAGCATTCTGACAATATTAAGTGAAAAACTCCAGAAATAAGCAACTCATAAATTTTAAGTTGTATGTTTTTCTTAACAGTGTGATGAAATGTTACACTATCCTACCTAGTGATTTATTCCTTTGTTCAGTATATCCTCGCAGTGTATGCAACTTGCCCATTAGTCACTTAGTAGCTGTCTTGGTTCTCAGACTGTCACAGTGTCAGTGATTGTCTTTAGTAACCATTACTTTATAAAGGTCCCAAAGCACAAGAACAGTGATGTTGGCAATTCAGTTATGCCAAAGAGAAGTTGCAAAGTGGTTCTTGTAAGTGTAGAGATGAAAGTCCTCAATTTAATAACTAAAGGAAAAAAAGTCATATCCTGAGGCTGCTACAATCTATTGTAAGAACGATTATCTGTGAAATACATAAATTCACGCTAGTTTTGCTGTCCTACCTAAACTGTCATTGCATCACAACTCATAATTTGAAAATATTGTAAACCAAAAATGCATTTAATACACTTTATTTACCAAACATCATAGCCTAGCAACACAGTACACTTCAGAAACAGCATTGGTTGTTCACCCTTGCAATGATGTAGTTGACTGGGAGCTATTACTTACCGCTGCTGCACCACCAGAGAATATTGTGCCATATATTGCTTGCTCAGGAAATGATCAACATTCAAAGTATGGTATCTGGGGCTGGGGATTTAGCTCAGTGGTTTTGCCGCCTGCCTCGCAAGCGCAAGGACCCAAGTTTCGATCCCCGGTACCAAAAAACAAAACAAAACAAAACAAAAACAAAGTATGGTATCTACTGAATTTGTATCGAATTTGCACCATTATAAAAGTTAAAAAATTCATGAAGTGTATAATTGTAAAAATCATAAGAAAATCATAAAACTGTATCTTTAAGTCAGGGGCCATCTGTAGTTACCTTTAACATTGTTCTTTATTTCAAGTTATTATTTAGTGTCATTTTCTCCAGTAGACTCCTTTTAGCATTTCTTTCAGGGCAGGTCTAGTAGTCACAATCTCCTAAAGCTTTTGTTTAATGTGGGAATGTCAGTTTTTCTCACTTTTGATAGACAGTTCTTTGCTTCATGTTTTCTTTTTTCTTTCAGCAATTTAAACATGTCATCTCAGTGCCTTCTGGACTGTGTAGTTTTTGATAAATTGGCTGTTAATTTTCTAAGAATATCTTATATAGCCATGTGTTTCTTAACTAGTATCCATTTTGAGAAATGCATTGTTAAGTGAACATGGAACATGTCATTCTGTGAACATTATAGTGTACTTAATATGGATCTAAGTGATATAGGTCAGTCACTTGATGTGGCCTCTTGATATAGTCAAAAGACAGTAAATACTATACATAAGAGGCTGCTACCAGTACAACATGGTATACTGTACTTTGTTTTTTTTTTGTACCAAGGATTGAACTGAGAGCCTTAACACTGAGCTATATTCCCAGCCCTTTTTTAAATTTTTTATTTTGAGACCTGGTCTCACTCAGTTGCTAAGTTGCCCGGGCTGAACTCAAACTTGTGATTCTACTGCCTCAGTCTCCCGGAGTGTAGGCATTATAGATGTGTACCATCCCACTTGGCAGTATGCTGTTTTATAGTATGGTATAATAGAGATATATAAACTAGTATTACTTAAATCATTTATTATTGTGATCAACTATTATGAAGTATTCATTATCACTTGTGGTATATGTATTTTTCTATGACTGGTGGCATAGTAAACTTGTTTACACCAGCATCACCACAAATGCATGGGAATGTCTTGAGCTGCAATGGCTATGGTGTCACTAGGTGGTAATTTTTCAGCTCGTTTTTACTCTTATGAGAGCACCATTGTATATGCATTCTGTTATTGATCAAAATG
The DNA here is from genome assembly GCF_053883595.1 of Heterocephalus glaber. Classification (NCBI taxonomy): domain Eukaryota; kingdom Metazoa; phylum Chordata; class Mammalia; order Rodentia; family Bathyergidae; genus Heterocephalus; species Heterocephalus glaber. The sequence continues at coordinate 2,146,785 of NW_028258301.1, forward strand.
TCATTATGTACTATATGACTGTACATTAATCTTGTCTTTCTTGCTGCTTCCAATATACTCTGGGAATTGGTCACGTAGCTTGATGGTAGAAAGTGTGCTTACCTTGCATGAGGCTCTAGGTTCCATCTCCAGTACTGAGAACGAACAAAACAAGAAAACTCAGCCTTTGGCACTTTTATTGTAATGTGTTTTAGTGCAGATGTCTTTGTGTTTCTCTTTCCTGAGACCTGTTGAGCTTACCTCTTCTGGTTTTATTTGTGGGGTTTTGTGTGTGTGTGTTAGGAATTGAATCCAGAGTTTCTTCCTCCTCCTCCTTTTTTTTTTTTTTTGTGACAGGGTCTCACTCTGTAATTCATGCTGGCCTTGAACTCACTATGTAGCCCAGGCTGGTCTTGAACTCACAGCAATCCTTCTGCCTCAGCCTTCTGAGTGCTGGGATTACAGATGTGCACCACTACACCTAGCTCTTCTTTCTTTTTAAAGACAGGTTCTCATCATGTTGCTAGGCTGGTCTCAAATTCCTGGACTCAAATGATCCTCGCATCTCAGCTTCCCCAGTGCTGGGACTATAAGTACACAACACTATTCCTGGCTTGAATTTCTTGAATATGTAGATTATTTACTTTTTATTAACTCTGGGAAGTTTTTGGCCATTAGTTCTTTAAATAGTCTTTTTGTCCATTTTTTTCTTTCCTCTTTGCTGGTACTCCTATTGTGTGTATGTCATTGTGCTTGAGTGGCGTACATATCTTTTAGGCTTTACTCATGTTTCTTCATTTTGCTTTCAGCTTATCATAGCTGATAATTTTAATTGAATATCTTTAAATTCTGTGATTCTTTCCTTTGTCTGCCCAGATTCTCTAGTTAATTTTTCATTTCTGTTATTGTAATTTTCATCTCCAGAATTTCCATTTGATCCTGTTTGAAATAATTTCTCTCTATTGGCATTTTCTATTAAAATTTTAAATTAGTATTTATTTAAGGTATATACTAATTACATTCATCTTAGGGAATTGGTACATGTATACATTACATCTTAATCATTTTTACTTCCCCTTCTAACAGTCTCTATTTGACACACTTTCTAGGTTCTTTTTGCTTTTTTCCTTTTTTTTTTTTTTAAGCCCTTTGAGCATATTTAAAATAATAACTGATGGACTTTGTTTACTGAGTTTGATATCTGTCTTTACTTAGGGATAAGTTTCTATTAATTTCCTCCTTGAATGGCCATGCTTTGTTGTTTCTCTGCTTACATTACATTTTTTATGAGAGGTGAACTATATTAATTGTATGATATGATAACTCTGGAAATCAGATTCTTCCTCCTGGTAGTTTCTTTGTTTTCTGTGAGTTGTAGCTATTTGTTTAATTACCTTTTAAAACTGTTTTTGCAATATTGTTTTCTTTGTCATGTTTGGTTTCTGGTACTTAGAATGGGTGGCTTAAACTATAGTCCATGTATGCATGTATTGAGACAGGGTCTCACCTTGTAGTTCAGGCTGGTCTTGAACTCACTGTAGCCCAGGCTGGCCTGAAACTTTCGGTGATCCTGCCTCAGCCTCCTTACTGAGTGCTGGGATTACAGGCCTGCACTACCACACCTGGCTCATTTATTTTCTTATAGTTCTAATTCCCAGAGGTCCTGAGATCAGGGTGCTAGCATGATCACTTTCTGTTGAGGGCTCTCTTTCTGACTTGATTTGGCTGCCTTCTTGCTATGTTCTCACTCTTGGTGGTGGTGATGGCAGGGAGAGAGGGAGGGAGAGGGAAAAAAGAGACAGGGAGAGAGGCAGAGAGAGAGCGAGACAGACGGACAGACTGGCTCTTTGATGTGACTTCCTAAGAGCATTAATCCTCTAGAGAGCTCCCCACCCTCATGACCTCTTCTAACCAGAATTACCTTTCAAAAGCCCTATCTTCAAACACTGCCTTTGGGGTTTAGAGCTTCAGCATAAGAATTTTGGAGGACACACAAATATTTAGTCCATAACAGTCTTTGAAGTCTTTTCATATAGTTGTGGTCTGCTAGTGTTTTTTAGAGAGAGAGAGAGAGAGAGAGGGAGAGAGAGAGATTCTTCAACACCTAGAGTAAAAACAAAAGAAAACAAAAATGGGCTGGGGATTTAGCTTAGTGGATTCTTGGGGGAGGGGGGAGTAAAAAAGTAAAAAAAAGAGAGCAGAAAGAAAAACTTCTAGTCTTTGTGTGTTGTCTCTGTGTTGAGGCACTCTTATCAACCATAGCCAGGGTGTTACAGCTATACTGTAGCCTTCACTTCTTCCTTGAGGTGAACTTAAGAGTCAGAGGTTTCCACAGGTTTTCTTTGGGTGGTAGAGGTCTTGCATTTTCTTTAGAATGTTTTTGAGAAATGCCTGCTGGGTAGCCATTTTTTTGTTTTGTTTTGTTTTTGGTACCAGGGATCAACTCGTGACCTTGCCCTTTCGAGGCAGGTGGCGGAACCACTGAGCTAAATCCTCAGCCCCTGGGTAGCCATTTTTTTGCCCTGAAAAGTTTCCAGTTAGGTCAAACATAGGAAAGTACCCAAAGTCAGTTCTTCAGCAGCCTTAGATAGGTCAAACAGACAAACAGAATTAGAGAACCAACTACTCAGCTTCTTTTTTTTTTTTGAGACGGTCTCACTGTGTAGTTAAGGCTGGCCTTGAACTCACTATGTAGCTTAGGCTGGCCCCAAACTCATAGCAATCCTGCCCCAGCCTCCTGAATGCTGGGATTACAAGTTTGCACCACCATGCCTGGCTACTCAGCTTCATTTGTAACCAGGTTTGAAGGGAGCAACAGTGAGAATGTGGGCTACTGTTTTCAAGACTGTAGCTGAGTTTGGGGTGGGGCAAAAGCCGTAAATATTCTCTAGTACTTATATAGTTTACTGGTTTCTCCTCTCCCCTTCCCTCCCCTTAATGTTGTACTGGGGATCATGCCTAGGGGCACTCTCCCACTGAGCTATGTTCTGGTCCTTTTTTATTTCAAGTCAGGGTCACACTAAATTGTCCTGGCAGGGGCCAGGGATTTAGCTCAGTGGTTCTGCTGCCTACCTCCCAAGGACCTGAGTTCGATCTCTGGTACCCCTCTCAAAAAAAATGTCCTGGCAGGACTTGAATTTGTGGTCTTCTTGGCTCAGCCTTTCAGTGTTTGCTCAGTTTATTCACCTGGAGGTCAGTTGATTGAGTTTTTGTTTGAGATTTCAGTATTTATGTTGAGGGACAAACAGCTTAGTCCACATTTTTGCTGACATCCCTGAAGAAGTGTATTTTTTCCCGACTCATTATTTTTGTTGCTATTGGGCCCTCTTTGTACTGGTAGTTTTTCATTTCACTTCACCCAGTGTTTTTGTAATTTCTATAAGCGTGAGGGAGCTTTTGGATTATCCCTCTGATTTCATTTAGCTGAAAATGAAGATGGCCTTTTAAAATGTTTTTTGTGTGATTGTTACTGTTACAGTGCCCAGGATCAAAAATGTTCCATTAACCTTAAAATTCTCTTTGCTGTCCCTTTGTCATCAATCCCTGTTCACATCTGAAACTCCTGGCAATCCTTGATAGGTTTTCAGTTCTTATAACTTGGCCTTTTTCAGAGTGTCTTCTAATGGAGTCATATGTAAAATTCCAGATTTATATACATTATTTTGTGGTATCAATATTTGTTCATTTTTATTACTGTAGTTTATTATTTCATGAATATATAATTGGAAGACATTTAGGTTTTTTCCCCCAGTGGTTATGAATAAAGCTGCTATAAACATTCATATATAGCTTTTAGGGGAATTTAAGTTTTCATTCTTTTCAGTAAATACCTAGGAGTGGATAATTGGGCCATACTTTTCTAAAAAACTGCCAAATGGTTTTTTTCCAAGTGGCTACATGATTTTGTGTCCTATGCAGCAACGTAGGAGAGTTCCAGCTCTTCATACTCAAAATCTTTTGATATTGTCAGTCTTTTAGCCACTTTAGTATGTAGAAGTAATATATCTCATTGTTTACTTTGTATTTCCCTAGTGAATAATGATGTTGGACATTTTAAAATATCCTTATTCATCATGTATATATCTTCTTTGGTTATATTTCTGTTAATCTCTGTTTTTAATTTTTAAAACTTGAGTTTTCTGAATTCTTATATTCTGATTCCAAATCTTCAATTAGATAGATTTTATAGTTATTTTCTCCCAATCTATTATTTGCCTTTTCATTTTCTTTAGTATCTGTCAAAGGACAATTATGGTTTTACTGCTATTTTATCTTAAGAATGTTTATTTAATCAGGTCATAAATATCCTATTTTTTTCTAGAACAGCAATAGAAATGTAATGAGAGTCACATGTAACTTTAAAATTTTTAGTATCCATGCTAAAGTATAAAGATGTGAATGTAATTAATATGCTAATATATTAAGCAAATAATTATATGTGATTAACATACTACTATAAATAATATTTAAGCCAATCTATCAACACTATTTAGTTTTTGTACTAAGTTCTACCTGTTGTGTAATTTACACTTACAGCACATTTTAACTCAATTGAACCATATTTCAAGGATTTATTTGCTAATGTGTCTAATAACTAATGAATCAGACAGCATAGATCTAGAAGTTTTGTAGTTTTAGGTTTTTACTTTAGGCCTATTACCTAGAGTTAATTTTGACATAAGGTACAAGTTTTGAGTTGAAGTTCAGTTAGATGTAGTTGTCTGTTATAAACTTTTTAATAAAATTGTTCTATGCAATTAGAGATCTAGAGATTATCCTAAGCTCCAAATCTCAGTATTTAAACATACTCTTTATAATTGTTTCCATTGCCTTTTACTTTGCAATAATAAAATATGTATAATGTAAATTTACTTTATAATTAACAATTTTCGAACCCTGTCTATACAATGCTTAGATGTGTTAGTCGTTTAGTGTCTTGGTTTTATTTTATACCTATTTGAGCTTAAATTACATATAATGCTGCTTCCCTTTTGTTTGGTTTTCTGAGACAGAGCCTCACTATAGAGTTCAGGCTGGCCTTGAACTCACTATATAGTCCAGGGCTGGCCTCGAATTTGTGATCCTCCTGCCTCAGCCTCCTAAGTGTTGGGATTACAGGGGTATGGCACCACACCCGGCAACATTTTTAAGTCTAATTAACCTATCCATTTCTAAAATTATATCTAAAATATTTATTTATTTTGCTTTCAGGCATGTACTGGGATTGAGAACATTGATGAAGCTATTACGTTGCTTGAACAAAATAATTGGGATTTAGTGGTAAGTACTTTTTAATTTTCTGATCCATATTCAAATTTTATGAATTCGTTTTTTTTTTTTTTTTTTTTTTGGTACCGGCCATTGAACTCAGGTCCTTGCACTTGGGAGGCAGGTGGCAGAACCACTGAGCTAAATCTCTGGCCCAAATTTCTTTTTTTGGTACTAGGGATCGAACTCGGGTCCTTGAGCTTGTGCAGCAGGCGGCAAAACCACTGAGCTAAATCCCCGGCCCTCCGGCCCAAATTTTAAGAATTCTTCAATGTCTTTAATAAACCTTGCAGATGGCTCAGTGTACCATAGTCCATCTATGTGAATGAATAAAATCTTAATTGTCATATCTTTAATATGGAGTCATATTTAGTTCAATATTAAATTATTATGAATACTTAGAAAATTAAAATGATTTTAAAAAATTGTTCTCTTATTTTATTATGTATTATGATTTATTTTCCCATGTAGTATTTTGGTGGAGATGCTTGAAAGGAGAGAAAAGTCGGACTTGCCTTAGTAATTCTATTCAATATTTTCCCCTTACTTCCTGGGACTGTCACTGATTCTACCTATGAATTTGATGCAATTTATCATAAAAGTTGTTTAATGTATTTTTTTTCTTTTTGGCAGTAACTGAAAAGGGAAAGCACAGCATAGTACTAAACATTCATCTGTTGCAAAGCAAACTAAGAATAAATTATATTGGAGAAATACTGGTTGTGTTAGGATGACACAGATATCCTTTGATGCCTTTGAAATGCTAAAGAAAGTTAAAATTACAGTTTTAAAGAAGTGCTAATTTTCAAAAGTCAAAATTTAAAATATATACATACAGAGGTGAAATTAGATATGTAGGTATGTATACATATGTAACATGTACTTACATGGTTCTTAGTTATTATCTGTGTCCTTTGTGGAGATCTGTGACTATTACTTTTTTTTAATGTAAAAAGATTTTCAGCTTATAAAAGTAATAATGCTCATTGTAATAAAATTAGAAGGGCCCGGGGATTTAGCTCATTGGTTTCGGTGCCTGCTGCGCAAGCGCAAGGACCCTAGTTTGATCCCCAGTACCAAAAAAAAAAAAAAAAAGAAGTCTATGTAATAAAATTAGAAAGTAAAATTTTAGAAAGAAAAACATATTATAGGTTGAGCATCCCTAATCAAAAAACCTCAAATCTAAAATACTTTAAGATTTGAGTGCCCACATGACAGGAAAAAGTTTTGGATTTTGGAACCTTTTGGATTTCAGATTTTTAGATTAGGGATGCTCAACCAAAAAGTCTATGGAAAAATCCCAGAATCGGACAATCTGATATCTGAAAGTGCTCCAGGTCCCAAGCAATTCAAATAAGGGTAACAACCTGAAATGACCTTTGTCCCATCACTCAGAGATACTTGTTTTGAATTTTTAGGTCTGTTTTTCCAGAGTATATTCTTCTATAATTATCATATTAAACTTATTTTAATACAAATGAGATTATGTTATACAGTTTTTAAGTCTTATTTTTTCACTTAACATATCATGGATCTTTTCCTATCTAAATATGGGTGTTCATCATTTTAAAATAGTTTGTGCAGGGGCCGGGGATTTAGCTCAGTGGTGCTGCCACCTGCGTTGCAAGAGCAAGGTCCCGAGTTTGATACCCGGTACCCAAAAAAAAAAAATTTATGCAGTATTTCACTTTATAGTTGTATAATTTTATCAACCGTTCTCATGTCATTGAACATGTAAGATTTTTGCAATAGTTTGCTATTATAGACATTATTGTAGAGAACACTCTTGCATATTTACTGCATATTTAACCTATTATTTTCTTAGAAGAACCTGAATAAATTAAATTTGCAGTTGAACTTGTGAGTCAAATTACATAAATATTTAGATAGTATTTTAGATTTTAATATTTTAGATAATTTAGTATTTTAGATAATTCAAGCCAAACCTGCTTCCAGGATAGTTTGACTAACTTAATTTTTTACCAACTAGGTACACTTTTTGGTTTTTTTTTTTTTTTGGTACTGGGGCTCGAACTTGGGACCTTGTGCTTGCGAGGCAAGTGGTGGAGCCACTGAGCTAAATCCTTGGCCCACCAACTAGGTACACTTTTGAAATGGTCTTTTTTGTTATACTATTGCTTTTTTATGTTTGCATTTTGGCACTTAAGAAAATTTAGAAATATTTGTATAGACTAGCTCTAAATCCATGCTTTTAACAACTGTGCTGTATGCCACCAATACATGGTATTAGGTGAGATCATCATGACTTCATGATTTCCATGTTAAGAATGGGAGGAAGAGACAGCAACTTACTTGTAGTAATGTTTACAAAGCTTCTTGTCCTGGAACTTAATTTTGCAATAGCAAGTGCATTGCTTTATTTAGTTTGTATATTTTGGAGGTAATTTGGGAGTTTGGTTCTGATGAGAGGGATAAAGGATAGAAAAAAGGAAGATTGTAGATTAAGAATAATAAACTACAAGTCTATCATGTGGGAATTACCAGTTGGGGAGTTAGATGTAAATTCTTTATTTAGCTTCTTCCTACTAGTTCCTGCTCATTAGTTTTGAAAGTTAAAACAGACCATGAATTTCCCCATATAGTATTGAATAACTGAATGATAACCTCCTCTCTAATTATTTCTGAGTTACTTGAAATGCAGTCTCACATCAGGGTAGGCAAAAGCATTAAGCTATCTTTCATAACCTTCAACTTGGCTTTCTTTTGAAATATATCTCCCAGCTGGCCTTTCTTTGCAAATACCTCACTTTTATTCACAATAAAGATTTGTTGTGCTTTAAAACTGTTTTGCTCGTATTTTTTTCATTTCTCCTGTTTTCATACATCATATTATGTTACAGTGTTTTTAAAAATGAAACTTAAACTGGGTATAGTGGTGCATGCTTGTAATCCCAGCAAGTCAGAAGGAGGCAGGGGCAGAAGGATTATGAATTTGAGGATAGCTGGGCTTCATAGTTAGGGAAACGTAGACTATGTAGTGAGAATTTGATTCAGACAGCAACAACAAATGTTGAAGAAAAAAACATTTTTTTTGGTACCAGGGTTTGAACTTGGGACCTTGCACTTGCGAAACAGGCAGCGACACCACTGAGCTAAATCCCCAACCCAAGAAACATATTTTAAATAGCACATTAGCTTGTCAAAACTTTTATGGAACTTTTTATACAGTAGTCTCTATTTTGCCTGTACATTATATTTTGTGCTTCTAAATTACTGTTATCTTTGCTTTGCATTTTATAGGCCTTTTATTTATTGAGATTCTTGTCCCACAGTTTTATTTATTTATTTTTTTCTTTATTGTCTTTTATTAGTTTTATAATTTCAGGTTTAACACTTAGGTCTTTTTACCTATTTTTAGTTGATTCTTATATAATGGTAAGATATTCCCATTCTTGTTCTTCTGTAATGTACAGATTAAGTTTTCCAAGCACCATTTATTGAAGGAACTATCTTTTACCGTTGTATGTTCTTGGTACCTTGACTCTCTGTCCTATTCCATTCTTTTTTTTTTTTTCCCCATTAACTTTATTGGTACATCCCAGGTATGCAACACAGTTACATTCATCACTGGGATCCTGCACCACCACATGAGTCTCCTGGTTCCCACTCCCCCCCTGCCCTCCCCCCCATCCCCCCATCCACAAAGACCCTGCATCCATCCCTTTCCTCCTCTCACATTTTTTCTTCTCCCCTCCCTCCCTTCCCCCACCCCTCCCTCCCTTCCCCCACCCCTCCCAATTCCCCCGCTCTCTTAGACCTCCTCCTCCCGCTACACAACATCAGTCATACATCTTTTAAATTACAATATTAAGATCCAGGAGACATTACCACAGATTCTACAGAATTCAAAAGGACACAGAAAGCATACCACAAAAATCTTTTTTGAAATAAATTTGACAACTTCCAAGAATTAACCTAGAAGACAAATCAATGAAACTAACTCTGGAGGAAATATAAAATTTGAATAGCACCCATCAAAGAAAGTACATTCCTAGCTTGAAAACCCACCTACAGGACAACAGCAGGCTCATAAACATTCTAACTGATAAACTATATCAAACAATTAAAGCTGAAAAAAGAAGGAACACTTCTCCCCTCATTTTAGGAAATCAACATTGTGCTAACCCTAAAACTGGACAAAGACAACAGAAGAAAAAAGCATGAACATAGATAGAAATTTGTCCAACAAAACAAACTCTTAGAAGTCAGATCTGGCAGCATGCAGAAAGTGGTTCCATCATAGGGATGGCAGTGTTGGTCCAGCACTGGAAGACCTACCCCCAAAAGCAATCATTTCAACAGAGGAAAGGAGAAAGCCACATGATCCCGTCACTAGTTGGAGAAAGAGTATTGGACCAAATTCTACACCTGCCCATGGCAAAAGCCATCAGGAGACTAGAAGCAGAGCAGAACCTTCCCAACAGATCAAAGACATGCACTCCATACTTCCGACAAAAACTCCTTCCATGAATGGAGATGATACAATGCTTTCTCCCCAAAGTGGGGAACAAGGGCATACATACCCACTCCTCATCTGTCCACCAGACCCTGAAACAGGTCCAAACCAAAACAGTCTGGCAATAAAATGACACAACCAGGATAGGATTGGCACGGCAGAAGCAAAATCTCTACATGTAGATGAAATGATCATCCATGGAGAAAATACCAAGAAATCTCTAGGAGCCCCTAGAAACCATACTCGAATTTAGCAGGATTAGAAAACACAAGGTATATATAAAAATTCAGGTCTGTGTATACGTGCTATAAATGAAGAACTGGATATTGAAATTTAAAAGTTATGTATGAGTACAAAGGACCCAGAAAAGCCAAAAACAAAAACAAAAACAAAAACAGTGTTGGAAGACGTTTAGCACCCAATCTTAAGACCTCCTCTAAAGCTACAGTAATCAAGGCAGTGTTGGTGTAAGGAAAGATATATAGATCATTTGAATAAAACAGAGAATCTAGAAATACAACCACACATACATGGTCCACTGAGTTTTGAAAGATTATTTAACATTAGCATTTTATAGAATATAAACTCGATTCAAGAGCCGAGGAAGAGATAGTGTCTTCAGCAAACGGCACCAGAACACCTGGTATCTGTATATAAAAAATTAACCTCAACCCTTTTTTTCCATACATGAAAATAACTTGAAGGGATCTATGAACCTAAATAAGAAAGCCTAAAAGTATAAAACTTTAAGAAGAAATTATAAGGGAAAATATTTATGAATTCAGGGTAGGCAAGAACTACCTAGGATACAAAAACCATGATGTATAAAAGAAAAAAATTAACAAATGAGATTGCATCAAAATTTAGAACTTTAAATGACATCATTAAAATGAAAAGTAGTCCTTAAACAGACCATATTTACAATGCATGTAACCTATGAGCAGAATATATAAAGAATTCTTAGAGCTCATTAATAGACAACCCAATTAAAATGTAGACATAAGATGATAAATAGCTAGTATAGCACAAGGAATGGTGTGCAATTCTAGAATCAGAAAAATATTAATCAGTACAATAATAAAATTGAATTATACACTCATTAGGGAGATGAAGTCAAAAGTTTTAAAAGCCTTGTCATGACCTTTTCTTTTTGTTGGATTCTCCCCCTTTGCATTTAATTTGTCACGCCCAATGGATTCATTCTGCTGGGTTTCCTAGAGTTGTGATCCTCATTGTGTTTTCCTAGGGTATTGTCTAAAATTTTTTGGAGTGCCTGTTTGGTATTCATGAAGTTCCTGAGGTGCTCTTTATCATGAAAGCATCTTATTTCTCCATCAATTTTGAAAGATAGTTTTGCAGGGAACATCAGTCTGGGTTGGAGGCTGTTTTCCTTTAGGGCTTGAAATCCATCACTCCAAGCTCTTCTTGCCTTGAGGGTTTGCATTGAGAAGTCTGCTGTGATTCTGATGGGCTTTCCTTTGTATGTGATTTGTTTCTTTTCTCTCACTGCTTATAGAATTTTATTCTCCTGTTGGATTTCTGGAATCCTAACTATTATATGCCTATGTGTAGATTTTTTTTGATTAAGGTTAGCTGGAGTCCTATATGCCTCACTTATCTGTATGTCAAGTTCTTTTCCCCTCCTAGGGAAGTTTTCTGCCATCACTTCTGTGAGCAGTTTTTTTATGTCATCTGCACTGTCTCCTGTTTCTTCATTGACTTCAATCAGTCTTATGTTATTCTTCTTTGCATCGTCTAGCAGCTGCTGGATTGATTTCTCATGTTCCCTTACAATTTTAAAACAGTTTTTCTTTTCCTGGTCACTAATTGCAATCTTATCTTCTGTATCTGAGATTCTATCCTCACATTGGTTCATTCTACTGCGCAGACTTTCTATGGAGTTTTTAATCTCTTGGAAATCTGTTTGTATGTGTTTTATGGATTCCATTTGTTTCCTATGTTGGGATTCCATCATGTTCCTCAGATCCTCTATTTTTTAATCTGTGTCCTCTGTAGATTTATTAATCATGTCTTGCACCATGAGCAAAATCTTTGCTGTTATGTGAGTAATTATTTCTGATTTCCTTTTTCCCAGATCCTCTTTTGTTGCCAGTTCAGTGGGTCCAGGTGGTTGAGTATCAGAGTGTTCCATCTTGTTTCCCTTTGGGGTTGCTGTAGGTGATCTGGAAGTCTGTTTTTGAGGCTTGTTTATGTGTCTTCTCATTTCCACGGTGTGTGGGGGGGTGCTTCTGGCACCCACGTGGCTCACCTTCTGTGCCCTAGGAGCTTGGGATGGCAACAGGGGAGCTTTCTTCCGGGTGCTGGGACCGGCTGAGCTTCACTGCCCTAGGAGCCTGAGATGGAGGTGGGGAGCTTCCTTCCGTGTGCTGGGACCCACTGAGCTTCACTGCCCTAGGAGCCTGGGATGGAGGTGGAGAGCTTCCTTCTGGGTGCTGGAACCCGCTGAGCTTCTCTGCCCTGGGAGCCTGGGATGGAGGCGGGGAGCTTCCTTTTGGGTGCTGGGACCAGCTGAGCTTCACTGCCCTGGGAGCCTGGGATGGAGGCGGGGAGCTTCCTTCCGGGTGCTGGGACCGGCTCACCTTCTTGGCCCTAGGAGCCTGGGATGGCAGCGGGGGAGCTTCCTTCCAGGTCCCACAGTTTTAACTAAGGACTAAGGACTGCCTTTTTTTTTTTTTGAGACAGGGTCTCATTATGCAGTTCAGATATCCTTGAACTCACTATGTAGACCACACTGGCCTTGAACTTGCAGTGATCTCCTGCCTCAGCCTCCTGAGTGATGGGATTACAAGCATGTGCCACCATGCCCAGCCAGGCGTACCTTCTTACATGGAATTGTGCTACACGATAGTTACAAATTGTAGTCTTGCTCCAGAACTGACGCAGTACTCCATTTCTATTTTTGGTGTAGAAGAATTTGGTTTAGGTAGGGGAAAATATAAAGCTATGTGCTTTGTGTAATCACAGTGTTAGACAGCCACCTATAGAGGTAAAAACATTGCACTAATCTTGACTCAAGAGCCCTGGCTTTTCACATCTCTTTTCATTAACTTACTGAATTTGTCCAAGTTACTTCTCTGGATCTCTTAACTGTGTTACTTAACTTCCTCATGTTACACAAGGGTTTGGACCAGATTATACTCAGTCTGTCTCTCTTTCCCTCTCTCTCTTTTGTCTTGCCTTTCTCCCTCCCTCCCTTCTTCTCTTTCTCCCTTTTATCTCTCCTTTGTGATTCTGGAGATTGAAGCCAGGGCCTCATGCATGTTAGGCAAGTACTTACTCTAGCACTGAGCTACATCCCCAGCCTTTTTTATTCTTTTGTTTTGAGACAGGTTCTCATTTAAGTTACCCAGACTGACCTCAAATTTGGAAGTCTCTTGCCTCAGCCTCCTTACTAGCTGAGATTATAGGCATGTACTTACATGCTGAGTGTTTATGAAGGATCTGTTATGTCCTAATTTTTGTGAAGATTATATGATACACATTCCCTATGAATGCTATTGTAAGCAAACATTTTGAAAGAACTTTGTAAGTTTACATATGGATATCTTTTTAATTTTTTAGACAACTTTTTTTATTATTCATTTTTATATTTTTAAAAATCAGTGCATGTTAGTAATACAGAGTAGTAAGGTTCATTATGGTAAATTGGTACATGCATTTAACGTATCTTGATCTTTTTCTATACCATTAACCCCTACTCCCATTTCTCTCCTCTCTTCCCCTTCTCCATTTCCAAAAGTCTACCTCCTAGTTTCCTATCATCTCTCATTTATTTATTTGTTTGGTTGGTTTTCCTATAAGAGAAAACATGTGATATTTAATTTTCTGAATTGGTTTATTTCACTTAACATGATCTTTATTTCCACCCATGTTTTTGCAAATGATACGATTTCATTCTTCTTTATGGCTGAATAATATGTCTATCTATCTATCAATGTATCTGTCTATCTTACACATTCTTTATCCATTCATCTGTTGACAGACATCTAAGTTATTTCCATAGCTTAGCTGTCATAAATTGCTATAAACATGGATATGCATTTAACGCTATAGTATGCAGCCTTTACTTCTTTTGGGACATTATCCAAGAGTGGTATAGCTGGATTAAATAGTGTTTCTATGTTTAGTTTTTTGAGAACTCTCCATACTTATTTTCATAGTGGCTGTATTAGCTCACATTCCCACCAGTGTGGAGGTTTCTCTCACTACCCCAATACTCATTAGAATTGATTGTGTGTGAGAGTGTGTGTGTGTGTGTGTGTGTGTGTGTGTGTGTTTGTATTCTTGATGATAGCCATTCTGACTAGGGTGAGATGGAATCTCAATATAGTTTTGATTTACATTTGTGCCTGTTCAGTTCATTTACCTCCTTGTTGATTTTTTTTTTAGTTTTTTAATATAGATACTAATCCTCTATCAGAAGAGTAGCTAGCAAAAAAATTTCCTCCCATTCATTGGGTTGTCTCTTTGTTCTGTTAATTGTTAATTGTTTTCTTTACATGAGCAGAAGCTTGTAAATTTAATGTTATTCCACTCATTGATTATTGATATTAATTCCTGTGCTTTTGGAGTCCTATTTAGGTGCCTGTGCCTATGGTTTCAAGTGTTTCCCCTATGGGTTGTGATGGAAAATCTTCTAGAGCTTTCAGTGATACAAACAGCCTGCTATAGGTTTGCCACATAGCCCTATGTTATCTTCCAGCACTTGCCAAGTTTCTGATTTTATATCTGTGTCTTTGATTCACTTTTATTTGGTTTTAGTACAGGTTGAGAGATAGGGATCTAGCTTCAATTTTCTGCACATAGTTAACTAGTTTTCTTAATACCATGAAGACTCTATCTTTTCTCCTGTATGTGTTTTTAGCCCTCTTGCCAAAAATCAGATGGCTGTGGGTGTGTGGATTTGTTTCTGTGTCTTTGTTCTATTCCATTGGTTTACATATCTGTTTTTGTGCTAGTAACATATTGTTTTTGTTAGTTTGGCTTTGTAATACAGCTTGAAATCCAGTGTTGTGATGTCTCCTTGTTGGTCTTTTTGCTCAGGATTGCTTTGTCTATTCCGGGTCTTTTCTGATGTCATATGATTTGCAGGATATTTTGTTTTTCTAGATCTGTGAAGTATGATACTGATATTTTAATAGGGATTGCATTGAACTATAAACAGTTTTGATAATATGGCCATTTTTACAATATTGCTTCTTCTGATCCATGAACAAGGATGTCTTTCCATTCAAGAATATTGATCTCATCAGCAAATGAATGGATTAAGAAAATGTGTTTTTATATACTCTGCCATAAAGAAGGATAAATGTGAAACATTTTTTAGGTAAATGGGTGCACCTTGAGAACCTAATTTTTTTTTTTTTTTGGTACCGGGGCTTGAACTCGGGTCCTTGCGCTTGCGCAGTAGGTGGCGAAACCACTGAGCTAAATCCCTGGCCCCAAGAACATAATTTTAAGATAAATTGGACAACATTTTAAATATCACATTGTTTTTCTTGTGTGAGAAGCCCAAAGGGTAAATACAGAGCAAAATGGAGGATAGATTTTGGAAGATAGAAAGAAAATGTTCAAATGGGAAGGGGGGTGGAGGGAAAGAGGGAAATAGGAATAAAAAAAGAATAGAAGGAAAGCAATAGAAACAGTATTTGTAAATGTTGAGGGGAAGAAAGGTTGAAGGGAGAGGAGGGGAATGGGGTAAAAAAGAATTGATACATTATGTACAGGTACAAATTACCTATGATGAATATGATCATTATGCATGGCAAGGATATATCAGTAAAAATTAATTTTAAAAAAGATGCTACATAACCTATGAACTGACAAAATATAGAGTAAAGGAAAAAAACCAGAATATTAATCTGCAGTTTTCTTTTTTAGTTGATTTCTTATCTGGTATTAGTATTAGGGTCATAGTGGCTTCATAGCATGAATTTGGAAGCATTCCTTCCCTTTTCATTACATGGAGAAGCTTAAGAAGCTTTGATATTCTCCATTGGTAACATTCAGCAGCAAATCCGTTTGATCATGGGCTTTTCTTAGTTGGTAGAGTTTTCATTTCTGTATCATTTTTTTTTTGGTACTGGGGATTGAACTCAGGTCCTTGTGCTTGCGCAGCAGGCGGCGAAACCACTGAGCTAAATCTCCGGCCCCTATTTATCATTTTAATTGATTTGTTTAATTTTTTATCATCTTGGTTCCATTTTGTAGGTTGACTGTGTCTAGGAATTTATACATTTCTTCTAGATTCCTAGATTTATTGGAATATAAGTTTTAAACATAATTTCTAAGAATCCACTGGATTTCAGTGGTGTCTGATTCAGTTTTGCTCTTTTTGTCTCTAATTTTATTAATTTGGGTTTTTTTTCTTTCTTTTTGTAAATTTGGCTTGAGGTTTATTTTTTTTAATCTTTTAAAAGAACCAACTCTTTGATTCATTGATCATTCATATTGTTTTTTAGTATCAATTTCATTAATTTCCATTGTGAACTTTATATTTCTTTCCTTATATTGGTTTTGGGTTTGGTTTGTTCTTGTTTTTCTTAGACCTTGTATAGGTGTATCACGAAATTATTTGAGATCATTCTATTTTTCTAATGTAGGCATTCATAGTTATAAACCTCCTTCTTAGAACTACTTTCATTATGTCTCATAGGTTTTGATATACAGTATTGTGTTCCATCATTGCATAATTTTCTCCTGATTTCTTCAGAGACTCATTTAAGTATATTATTCAATCTCTATGTGTTTGTGTAGTTTCTGTGGTTTCTTTTGCCACTGATTTTTAGTTTCATTTCACAGTGATCTGATAGGATGCAGGAGATTATTTTAGTTCTTTTGTATTTATTGAGACTTGCTTTATTGGCCTAAAAAAATGGGCTCCTGAAAAGTATGTGTATTGCGCTGATGTTGGACCAACTGCTCTGTAGAAATCTGTTAAATCCATTTGATCTGTAGTGTAATTCAACTCATTTTTTTCCATTTGGCAATTTGTGATACTGGGTTATTGAAGTCTTGTACAGTGATCATATTGGTGTCTATAAGTCCTTTTATGTCAAGTAGTGTTTGTTTTATGAAATTGTGGGTACCACCATTCAGTGCATGTATTTATATTTGTTATCTCTTCTTGGTGAATTGTTGTATTTTTCAATATACAGTAACCTTCTTTGCCTTTTCTAATCAGTTTTGATCTGAAGTTAACTTTGTTGAATATACGTATAGCTATTGTTGCTTGCTTTCCAGCTCTATCTGCTTGGAATGTCATTTTTCATCCTTTCACTTTCAGTCTGTATATGTCCTTGCTCATGAAGTACATCTGTTGCCAGCAACATATAGATGGATCCTGTTGTTGTTTTTTTTAATCCAATCTGCCAGTCTGTGTTTTTTTTGGTACAGGGGATTGAACTTGGGACCTTGTGCTTATGGGGCAGGCGGCAGAACCACTGAGCTAAATACCTGGCCCCTGCCAGTCTGTTTTTTAATTGGAGACTTAAGACCACATACATTAAGTGTTACTATTGAAGGTTATGTACTAATTTCTGTTATTTTGTTTTTATCATATGTTTGATTCATTTCTGTTTCTCATTCATTTAACTAGTTTCCATGTGAGATTTCTTTTCTTTGGCCTCATGGTGGTGGTTGTTCTTAAATCTCTTCACCATTACCTTTAGTATTTTCTGTCCTGCTTGCTTGCTAGTCATGAATTTCTTTAGTTTTTTCCTTCTCATGGAAAGTTTTTATTTTTCATTTGACTTTGAAGTATATCCTTTCAGGATATAGTAATATGGGTGGACAATTATTTTCTTTCTTTCTTTCTTTTTTTTTTTTTGTACCAGGGATTAAACTCTGGACTTTGAGCTTGTGAGGCAGGTGGCAGAAACACTGAGGTTAAATCACTGGCCCGACAATTATTTTCTTACAGGGCTTAAAAAACTTCACTCCATGTCTTCTTGGCTTTTAAGGTTTCTGTTGAGAGATCTTCAGTTACTCTGTTTGGATTGCCCTCATAAATGATTTGGTACTTCTCTCTAATAGTTTTTCATATTCTTATTTTATTCTGAATTTTTGATATTCTGACTGTGAGTGTCATGGAGAAGTTCTTTTCTCATTGTGTCTACTTGATGTTCTAAATGCCTTCTTGAGTTTTTATTTCCCATGTTTGGAAAGTTTTCAGCAATAATTTGAGTGAATAGATTTTTTTAAAAATGCCATTATCCTTCCCCTCTTATAGGCAACTGAGCCTTAAGAGTTTTTCTTTTAGATTTATCCAGGAGTTTATGAATAATTGTGTGTGTGTATGTGTGTGTGTGTGTGCATGTGTATGTACGTATGTACATGTACTGTTGTTTAAATCTCTGACCTTCATATTGAGCTACAACCCAACTTTTTTTTTTTTTGAGACAAGGACTTGCTAAGTTGCCTGGGTTGGGCTTGAACTTATAATTTTCCTGCCTCAGCCTCTCAAGAGTGCTGGAATTACAGGTGTGCACCACCTGGTGTACCTGGGGTACCTGTACCTGGTATCTTAGTTAATATCTCTCATCACTGAGACACAATGCTCCGTACCCACAGTTGTTAGGAGGAAAGTTTTGTTTTGGCTCACACTTTGTAGAAGCTTCAGTCCATAGCTGTCTGACTGCAAGTCAGGGTTGCATGGCATAGAGACATGACAGAAGAGAAATAGCTCATGGCATGGAGATCAAGGGAAGAGGGAGGGAGCTAGACCCTTCCAGGCCGCACCCCTAGTGACTTACCTCCATTGACCAGGCTTTACTTTCCATTATCACATTTAGCTATAAACTTATCAATGGAATAAATCCACTGATGAGTTTCACACTCACCAGTGATCTGATCACCTTGGAAAGCCCCACCTATGAGGGCATGATGTTTTGAGGGGACATCAAGATATAAACATAGCACTTGGCTTGTTTGCTGTCTTTTATTCTTTTTGTTTGAAGCTCTGAATAATCTGGTACCTCTCTACCTTGTCTTCAAGCCCTGATATTCTTTCTTCTAATTGCTCTTGTCCACTGCCAAAACTTTTAATTATTTTCTTTGACTTACTGAGTTTTTCATTTTCAAGAGTTATGCTTGGTTCTTTTTCAGAACTTCTCTTGACTGAAATGGTATTTCTTATCTTACATTGTTTTCTTTAAGTCACTTGGCTTCCTATTTATGTCTTCTTTTAGCTCATTGATTATTTTGAGTTCTTGACTCATTCAGCTGCATGTGTCTCATTGATCTTTTAAATTACCAGCTTTAAAAATTCTTTTTCTGAATTTCATCCTCTTCAGTATCTGGGATTAGCTTTTGGGGAGTTGTGTATTTTTGGAGGCATCTCGTTGCCTTATTTTCTCATTTTACTTGTGTTTCTGTGATGAGGTTTATAGATTAGTTGGATGTACTGTCTCTTCTGTTGTCACACGAGGATCTTTTTAGTAAGTGACTTTCTTTTTGTGATGTATCCTGGGTTGAGTCTTCAAGTGAAAGTTTCCACTCAGTCTGTTCTGGGTGATCAGTCTGCTCTAGATCCTACCACTGCTTTGAGAGGAGGGGTAACTACCTGTAATGTCACACTTGAGAAGCTAACTGTACATATAACCAGGCAAATAAGATGTTGTTTAAAAATATCTTTACTGCTTTGCTACTCATGGAAAAGACAGAGAGAAATAAAATATACTAGGCTAGGGAAAATTACACATTAATGCTAGAGGAGAGGAAAAGATAATTTAAAGTAGATATATAAAGAGCAGATAGTTTAAGGTAGATGTATGAAGGGATATAGAGAAAGTGAAGAAAGAAAGTATAAGTGGGAGGTGAGAGAATAAGGAAATTGTTCCCAATTGTTGAGCTGTCAGACGAGGTTAGATACCCTATGAGCAATTTTTAGTGTGGAAATTTGACTATTCAACATAACATTATATGGAGCTAAAGCAGAAAACTAATACACATAGCTATGCCTATACATACATATACAAGTCTAAACTTTAGTATATAAAAAAAATGTAGATAAATAAGCAAAATAGAAGGGAGATAAAGAAAAAAGCCTATATATATTTAAAAACTAAAAGAGGATAATTGTCCTGCTATTGAATCCCAGAGCTGTTTGTCAATGGTATTGTCTTTTGTTTTGTGTTTTATTCTTTTGAAATGGGGTCTTGCCATGTAGTCCAAGCTGGCCCTGAAGGTTACCCTGTAGTCCAGGCTGGCCTTTAGCTTGCAACAATCCTCCTTCCTCATACCACGTCTAGTAACCTCTGGTATACTGAGGGACCATGGTAAGGCCCTTGAGCTCTCTCTCTGGTGTGCCTTGGTCATGGGCTTCTAGACCATACACCCTCCTCTGCATTTCTGGCACTCTGGGCTCCTGGGTATGATGTCGTTTCACTGGGGTTTAGGGCTGGGAAAGGGACAGCCCTAGCTGACACCTATGTGGTAGACTCTCAGCCATTGATGCTTACAAGATACTTATGGGTGTCAGTTGCCATTGGTCTCCAGGTTTTCCTTTGGCTTGCGCTTTCTGTCACACCCAGTGCCTTGGTGACAATCGCCCAAAACAGGACTCTTAGGACTGTCTCTCACCACTCCTGGAGCTTTCCTATTGTAAATCTGCCTTAGTCCCTGGAGTTTCTCTTTCTAGTTTGCACCCTCTCTTCAGTGCCTAGGACTGGGGAGATGAAAGCCCAAGCCTGACTGTCCAGCCTGACAGTAACAACTAGTAGTCCTCGGTAGTCCTCCGTGTTTCTTTCCTGTCCTGACATAAGGAAGGGCCTCTTGTGTGAATATCTCAGTCTCCAGGCTCTGTTTTCCACTTGCCTGGCATTGAGGGTGGTGATGGCTAGGTTGAGCGCCAAGCGTGAGCTGCCTCCATGGCTTCTTTCCCTGGAGGACTTTGAGTGTTTTACAAAATGGTGCAGTCTTCCAGCCTTTGTTGTGAGCAGTGTTATTAGAGCTGCAGCTTTATTTCTTACTCTTGCTACCTGTATTTCTATATTTTACCTGTTCACTAGTTCAGGTTGCATTTCCATATTTGGACTTGCTACCACTTGGCACAGCCACATACCTAGTAACTTGGATGAGTATCTAGAGTGACCTGTGAGTGCTGCTTCCTCTGGACTGCCATGATGTCTCGGCTTGCCATTTCTGACATCGGAGGTGGCGCAGGTCCTCCCTTTTGGATCCTATGGCCTGTGCAGTTCACAGCAGTGACAGAGCCTAAGTGACCTGGGGCCTCTTCACATTTAATCTTGAATATGGCAGTGCCAGAAAGCTAAACAATTTTATAATGTAGATAATGGCAGGAGAAAATGCTCTGCCTGTTGTTTCAGGAATGATCTGTTATTTATAAATGAAACTCCTTTAATAAATTAAAATTTCAAATAAGCTCTAGCAGGTCCAGGGAGTGATATTCGACATATAATTGAAAACCTAGAGCTAAGGGAAATAAAGTGAAAGTAAACATTAACGTCATCTATGCTCTTAGGAAATGATTTTTGAACTTTGCACTCAATTTCTGCTCTAGTTTGCTGCCTGTGCTGACACTGCTGATTTATAGAAGAAAAACTCTATTCAGAGTGCTTATATTTATACTTAATTATGTGTTCCAATCTAAGACAAAAATGAAACAAATTAGCTATATATATTTCTGTATTGCCACTGAATTTTAGGTTCTAAAAGACAGTTTTGTACTAATAGAATTTTATAGTAAAGTAATATACACCAAAGAGTCAAAACCAAGGAAAATTATGCACATAATCTGTCCCATCTCATCAATGTTCTTTGAGATATTTTCCATCCCACCAAGTTTCTCTTTTGAAGAAACATGTCTTAATGATTATCCTAAAATTCTCTACAACAGTTTCTCCACTCCCCTGCTCAGGATGTGGTTATAGAGTCCTCGAATGTGCACTGCCTTTCTACTTTATCAGTGGTATGAACACCTGCAGTTTTATGAATGAATAGTCTAACCAGTGACATAATGAGTCTCTGTGCTCATCAGAAAGGAGCCAAGCTTTGAAAACTGCCCTTCATCAATGGCTTTTAGACACTGGTTTATATTTGCATAGATGCTTGCTATGACAAAAGAGAAGTTGTGAGGGAGTATTTCATCATATCAGTTTCTCTTCCTTCACTACAGCCTTCATTTCATTTGCCTTGAAGGGACCATAAGCTGTTATTTACAGAATTACTCAGTTTCTTAGTTTTAACCTGACACTCATGCTGCCTCTGTTTCTCGTTTTCTTGAGGGCCTACTTTTTTCTAGATATCAAGTCAAGTGATTTATGTGTATTATTTCATTTAATCCTTAATAGCAGTCTACAACTTGTATAGGTAATATAGTATTAATCTTTATAGATGAGGAACTGAGGATCAAAAAAAATTAATTAAGCTGTTAAAGCTCATGTATCTTTTAAACAGTAAAAGTGCTTTTGAATATAGGTCAGTCAGTCCAAAAGGAATTTTCATAGCTTTAAAATCACAATTTAAAAGATTGTAAAAATCTTTTCCCCAGATTTTTTCTTATCCAGTGTTATTTGTCTCTGGATTATTTCTTCCTACCAAGTCACATCTTACTTCAAATTGTTAAGTGAAAGGTTTTGCTGCAGTCACACAGTGATGGTATTTGCTTTATTTTCAAATAAATTCTAGAGGAAAGGAACTATTTCTTACTAATTTTGTCTTTGGCACATGGTACAAGTAGTTGCTTAATAAATGCTTATTTGACTGATTTTATTATTAGCAAGCTTATCTCTAGGCCTGTTCTGTTGCTTGGGTGTTTGAAAGTTTTTGTTTTTAAGACTTCTCTGACTCTTAAAGATGTTGATTTTCCTTACCTGGCAAATGAGTCTGAAGAAAGAGGGAGAGATTACTAGACACTTAAGGAATAGGATAGGGGTGGTTTCAGTATTTTGTTAGTAAAATTTATGTGGTCTCCAGTTATTGTGACTTTTTTTAGCAATACTTTTCACAGATCTTTCCTTTGTATTTTTTCTAGGCATCTCATAAAAGTTTTTTTCCCATAATGAAAGCTTGTTATATAATCTAGCATATTTGACCATTTTTTAAAATAGTTCAGCTTCTCCAAAGAAAACTAAAAATGACAAAAATTTTTTTGCTATTTAAAGAAAATTCAATAGCTATGAAAAAATTGTTTCCTGATTTTACAGGAAAACTCAAGTTGTTATATAAAGTTCACTTTGGTCACATTAACAAACTGATCAAAGCCTATAATCTTTTCTCTTAACGTAACTTGACTTTCTGTTTATTGTTCTATTGGATTTTGCATCAGATGTTTATCACCTTTCTTTTAAATATAATTTTGTTCTAGAATTTACTTATGATGAACTAAACATCTTTTTTTGTAAGACCCTTGTTAGGTAAATGCACAGAAGCTTTAAGACCCAATAAAAATGTAGTATATTAAGAAAATGAGGTGCATTGTTAAATGCAGCTTGGAAATTTGATGCAAATGCAAATGTATCATATTTGTGCACATAGCCCTCCATATCTGTGTGTTCTGAATCTATGAATTCAATGAACTGTGGATTAAAAATATTTGGTGGAAAAAAGTGCTTCTCTTCTAAATGTGCATAGTACAGTGTATTTACATACCATTTTATATAAAATAGACTATTATGTACTATAATATAGAGATGATTTAAAGTATATGGGAGGATGTACATACGTTTTATGAAAGTATAATATATTTTGGTATCTGTGGGGGTGAGGTGTTTCCTGGAACTAATTCATCACAGGGACAAATGTTATTTACTGTTTTTTGAGTTCTGCCACTACTTATCTAAAATTTGGTATAGAATATAGTTAAAACTACTTAAATGAAATAGTAGGGATTCAATTCTGCTGGAAAACTAAAGACTTTATGCTGTTTGAAAGAATTGGTATTTACTACTTATGAGTTGACTAAGAGAAAGTGTTTAAGTCATTTTAAAAATTGTTCATATCAGTTGCATTGTGCACTTGATATATATATATATATTTACACTACTGTATTTTTTTGGTCCTGGGGATCAAACTCGGGACCTTGAGCTTGTGAGGCAGGAGCCAGAACCACTGAACTAAATCCCCAGCCCATGTACTTGATATTTTTTAAAGCTTGCTGACCTACAGGCTAACTTGATTTAAAAAATCAATTTATTTCTAACAGGTTGCCCTGTGATATTTAATTTAACTAACTTATTTCTATTACTGGAAGTGGTTTAAACAAAATATAAATGTAGCAGAGTCAGTGGTTTAGCACACATGTAAATGTGATGGCTTGGCAATACTTCTGCTAGTTTCAAGGATCAACTGACATAAATCAGTATGTGCTTGGAAAATAAAATATAATATGGTAGTTAAAATTCCTGTTTATAATTCTTTATATGTTTGGTGCCAATTTTTGAAAAATTGATACTTAGTGCCAATAAAATTAAAAAAATTTGTCCATAGTTATATATATTTAAGTAAGATATTAATGTACAAAAACTGGTATTTATCTATAAAATTTATATTTCCTACCAATATCAGGTTCTCATTTTTCTTTTTTTTTCTTTTGGTACTGGGGATCAAACTCGGGATCTTGCACCTGTGAGGCAGGTGGCGGCACCACTGAGCTAAATCCCCAGCCCCATTTTTCATATTTAATGGTTGAATATTTTTGATTTTATTTGTTTCGTATTTTAATTAACTTTATATTTTTGTTTTGTTTTTCTCCTTGGTAGTGGGAGTAAAACCTGGGGCCTTGCACATGCTAGGCAAGTGCTATACTACTGAGCCATCTCCCCAGCCCTTATTTTTTAAATTTGGTGTCAGGGTCTTGCTGAGTTGCCCATACTGGCCTTGAACTTGGCAATCTTCCTTTCTTACCCTCATGAGTAGCTGGGATTTCAGGTGCACACCACTATGCTAGGCTGATGTTTTAGTAAATTTTTATATTTTAAGTACTCATCTAAATATTTAATCTGTTATACCTCTACTCAGTTTCTCTCAAATATATACTTACCATTTCCTTAATGAGAAGTCAAGCTTAAAATCTCTGCATAGTAATAATATAATGGTAGACATAGTTTCATAGTTTTTCAGATACTAAAGTATTGTAAGATTAACTATTCTTTGTATTTATCCATTTTAGTTACATAAAACTCAATAGTGGGGTTCTTGGTTTTTTTCCCCCCTCTCTGAGGATCAAACTCAGGACTTTGCACTTGCCGGGCAGGTGCGGCACCACTGAACTGCATCCCCGGCCCTAATAGTGGGGTTCTTATTTGAATAACTCTTATTACTGAGTTTGGGCCTTCTTCCTTAATGTTGAAAGCCTTTTATCATTTAACCATGCCTTTTCATCAACAATGACTTTTCAGGCTGGGGATTTAGCTCAGTGGTTCCTCCACCTGCCTTGCAAGTGGAAGGACCCGAGTTTGATCCCTGGTACCCGCCCCCCCCGGCCCCCCCCCCCCCAAAGAGGGCCAGGGATTTGGCTCTGTGGTTTTGCTGCCTGCTGCTCAAGCACAAGGATCCAAGTTTGATCCCCGGTACCAAAAAAACCCCAAAACAATGACTTTTCATAACTCTGGGGCATGTATGTCTTTATAATCCAGCTAAAGTAACGTATAATCTCAAGTATGCCGTATATATATTTCTACCTCTAAGCTTTTGCTTTTATATATCTCATATGGATTCTCCTTCTCTATTTCTTACTGACTATCCATATTTTATACTTTTAGACTCACTTTAAGGCTTAACCCTTTGTTTCCTGACAGCTTGTGCCAGCTAACTTTCTATCACTGTGACAAAAGCCTGAGGCAGTCATCTTATAAAGAGAAAACATTTACCTTGGAGGTTTTACTCCATAATCAATTGGGCCCATGGTTTTGGGCCTGTGGTTAGATAGCACATCATGGTGGGAGTGCACTGTAGAGCAAAACTGCTCACTTTATGCCTGGAATATGAAAATGTGAGGAGGATGAAGGGGCTTGGGTCCCACTAGCCCTTTCAAGGGCATTGCCCCCAGTGGCCCAAAGAACTCTCTGTAGGCCCCACTTTTTAAATGTTTTGTCACTTCCTAATGAAGCCATGCCAGAAACCAAGCCTTTTAACACATTGGTCTTTGTGGGACATTCCAGATCCAAACTATAGCACAGCCCCTTCTCTCAGTAAGATCTCTGTCTCTGAAACTGTTTTCCTTATTTTGCTAGTATTCTTTTAATACTTAGCCTTTTCTACCTTGTTATCTTTTCTCACCCCAACACACACACACACACACACACACACACACACACACACACACACACACACCCTACACCCCTACATTTAAAGATGTGTAGTTGTTGAAAGGATTGAAATGATTTGCAGCTAGGGTGTGTAAGGAAGAGCTTTTTTGATAAGTATATACTATTTCTTTTTTTTGGTACCAGGGATCGAACTCGGGTCCTTACGCTTGCATAAGAGCTGTTTTTTGGGGTTTTTTTTGGGTATCGGAAATTGAACTCGGGTCCTTGCGCTTGCTCAGCAGGAGACGAAACCACTGAGCTAAATCTCCTGCCCAGTATATACTGTTTCATGTGATGGCTTTAATAAATCCATGGCTAGCAGCTGTGTAGAATGTTTTTGAAGATATATTTCAGTAGCTCTAAGCCACAATCTTACTAACATGTTGGCATTTTGATTTTTTTAATAACAAGTTTTATTGTATTTTTCTTAATGCCAAAATTGAAGTGTAGTTCTAGAGGCCAGTAGTCTGTATAGCCAGAGATCTATATTTTAAGAACATGGCCAGGCCAAGACATTAGAATTTTTTTTTTTTTTTTTTTGGTACTGAGGATTGAACTCAGGACCTTGCGCTTGTGAGGCAGGCGCAGCCCCACTGAGCTAAATCCCTGGCCCCTAGAATTATATTTTGAGATCTTACTCTTTTTCTCTTGGTAATTAATATACTACACAGAGCATGAATATTAAAAAATGTATAATGACAAAAAAAAATGCAGGGCTGGGGATTTAGCTCAGTTGTTCTGCCGCCTGCCTCACAAGTGCAAGGTCCTGAGTTCAGTCCCTGGTACCAAAAAAAAAAAAAATGTATAATGACTGATTACACTGTGTTCAGAGTATGAAGATATCTAAAAATATTAAGAAACTATAGAAGAGTTGTAAAATAGTGCAGACAAAACACCCCTTAATATAAGCATCTTATTAACTACAGTACAATGATGTACAATAATTGATACAATGCTATTGGTAATTTTGATATAATACTGTTATAATAGTACCATTGTGCTGTTGGCACAATACTAATTTTTTTGGTACCAGGGATTGAACTTGGGTCCTTGTGCTTGTGGGGCAGGCGGTGGCACCACTGAGCTAAATCCCTGGCCCCTGGCACAATACTATTAACTGAACTAGAGACTTTATTTGATTATTGCTAGACTTTCTACTAATGTACTTATTCTGGTTCAAGATCTAATCTAAGATCCATAATCCATAATAACTTTTTCTCTCTCTCTTTTTTTTTTTGGTACCGGGGATTGAACTTGGGTCCTTGCGCTTGCGAGGCAGGCGGCAGAACCACTGAGCTAAATGCCCGGCCCTCCGTAATAACTTTTTATCTGTCCTTAGCTATTTGTATTTTGTGATAATTTCTCAGTTTTTCCTTGTTCCATGATCTTGACTCTTTGAAGAGTACTAATTAAGAATTTTGTAGCATGTTTCTCAGTTTGGGTTTATCTGATACTTTCTTGTGACAGATTGAGTTAATACATTCTTGGAATTTATACAAAATACTGTACTATATCTGATTTTCTCTATATATGTGCAAAAGGAGGTATGTGGTGTGAATATATCTTACTGCATGTGCTAGTAATTTTGACAGTTGGTTAAGAAGTCTTCATGTTACTGGTTTCCTTTTGTAATTAGTATATATCTTGTGAGGAGATATTTTGAGACCATGCGACTATCCTGGTTTTCATTAAATTTGCCAGCTACTTTTATCTCCGGCATTGACTTGACATAATATCTGTTATAAAATTATTTTTTAGTGGTTGGCCTAGTTTGTACAGCATAATGTTTTTTATTGTATTGTATGTTATGTTATTTGTGAGATAGGATCTTGCTAAGATGCCCAGGCTAGACTCAAACTTGCGATCCTCCTGCCTCATCCTCCTGTGTAGCTAGGATCACAGGCATGTGCCACTGTGTCCATCTACAGTATAATCTTTAATTAATCTAAATCTACATTTAAATACGTATCAATATACTATCTCATATAGTGGCCCCATAGGATTATATTTACAGTTCTTCTCATTTATTTTGGTGTTTTTTTTTTTGGTACCAGGGATCGAACTCGGGACCTTGTGCTTGCGAGGCAGGCACTGGAACCACTGAGCTAAATCCCCGGCCCAATTTTGGTGTGTTTATTGTCATATATTTCACTTTTCACTATGGCGAGAACACTGTTTTTGCTTCAGGTAGTCAGATTTTTTTTTGAGCAATTAAATGGAAAGAGAAAGTTAACTTACTATATTTTCATTTGTTTCATTTCAAGTTTACTTTTTGGTATAGGTTTCAGTTTTTATCTGGTGTCATGTTTTTGTTTATGCTTTATTTTGATTTTTTTTTTTTTGCCTAAACTACTTCATTTAGCTTTTTTTTTTTTTTGGTACTGGAGCTCAAACTCAGGACCTTGTGCTTGCAAGGCAGGGGCAGTGCCACTGAGCTACATTTCCGGCCCTCATTTAGTATTTCTTATGAAGTAAATTTGTTATCAATATATTCTCACAGTTTTTTGTTTGATGAGGAAGTATTTTTGCTTCTTCAGATTTGACAGATATTTTGCACTGGGTGGATACTTTTTTTTCCCTCCAGCACTTTAAAGATAATAATTTTATTCTCTTTGAGTATTTTCTGGAGAGAAATTTTGTGTTATTCTTGTATTTTTTTCTTCTGTATTGTGTCTTTTCTATCCTTTGCTTTTAAGTTTCTCTGTGTTTGTTTTTCAGCAGTTTGAATATGAATATGATGTGCAACTTCTAGCTCCCTCCAGTTGGTGGTTAGTTTTGAAAACTTTTGGTAATTACTTTTTGTATACTTTTCTTTCTCTCTTCTCCTAAGATTCTAGCTATGTATATATTAGTTTGATTTTTGTCCTACAGCTCTATTAAGCCTCTTCCCCCATCTTTTTTCCGTTATATGTTTGAGTCTGAGTAATTTCTGTAGACCTGTCTTAAAGTTCACTCATTCTTTTCTTTTTTCCCCCTTTGGTACTGGGGATCAAACTCAGGACCTTTGCACTTGCGAGGCAGGGGGCAGCATCACTGAGCTAAATCCCTGGCCCTAAAGTTCACTCATTCTTTCCTTGACTGTTTCAATTCTAATGAGCCTAGTGAAGATATCCTTTATCTTTCTCTTTTTTTGTTTGGTTTTTGAGACAAGTTCTCAGTATGTATCCTAGGCTGGCCTTGAACTCGAACTCTGCCTTGCCTTATCCTTCTGAGTGCCAAGGTTAGCAGGGTGCACCATCATGCCCAACTGTGTTTTTTATTTCAAGCATACTTTCTGTTTGTTGTAATTACTGTTCTTATCTGTTATTTATATTTTCTATTAGAGTTTTTAATATATTAATCATAGTTAGCTAAAATCCTCTGTACATCAGTATCTTTTTTTTGTTTTTTTTGTTTTTTTTGGTACCAGGGATCGAACTCAGGTCCTTGTGCTTGCGCAGCAGGCGGCGAAACCACAGCTAAATCCCAGGCCCAGTACATCAGTATCTTGTTTCAGTCCATTTCTAATGATAGCTTGTCACTTACAAATGTATTTTTTTCTGGCCTTCTGGTGTACATTGTAAATTCTTGTGTAGCGTAGTGGAGAATATGCTAACCATATTTTGTGGTTGGAAGTGGGCATGACTTTCTTCTAAGTTATTAGTGTAATAATTTGAGTCGATTTAATTTTGAGTTGGATTTGAAATTTATTTCCTCCCATGACCTTGCTCAGTGCACCAGAGCTGGCACAGTCTTCTAGTGATCCTTGTGTTTAGGGTTGTTGATTGATTTGGTTGCACACTATCACATTCATTTGTGCATGCACTCATGCACACACAGGTGTTCACACACAATTTATTAAAAATTCTGTGTTCTACCCTCAGCTTTTACTCTTCAGTTGTGTTTCACAAAGAGCATGTCTCTTACAGAATTACTTATTACTCTGCTATCTAGCCTGGTCTTGGGGCCTGGAGGATATTCTCTGTTGCTCTGATAAAACAGCTCAGTATTCTGCAGGTACTGTATTGGCAGGCCTTGGTTGATGACCTTCTCAGAGTTCCTGTCTCTCTTCAGTTATAGTTCTGAGCTAGCTTCTTGCCCCTTTTCCTGGGTTAGCATATTTTTCTCCCCCTTTTTCTTCTAGGAATACAAAAAAACCCTCATGCATCTATAGGATACTATGGATACTCCCCATTGCCCTTCTCCCCCTTGTTAAGTCTTGTTTTATAAGGGAGGTAGAAGAGTCTTGGCACCCATTTGTGCCCTTTAATAGAGTCTGATGGTTCTCTCCCTTTATTCTTGACGTCAATGGAGAATTGCTCGAGAACCCCCAACCCCTCATTTTTCTTTTTCTGTGAACAGTTTGGAGTATTCATGGAGTGAAAAGTGTGTAAGAACTTGAGGCCCACCTTATATTTGCCTTCACTCTCTCCCACAAATGCACTATAATTTTCCATTAATTTGTTGTTTACCCTAGTGAAGCTCTTGCCCTGGTAAAACAAGACTCTCTTCTTGTCTCTGTGTACATACCTGTCTCTTCTTAGATTTGGGGGTCATTTGTGTACCACGTGACCTTTGCACTCCAGTGGGTTCTAGTGAAGCAGTGAACTAACTGAAAGTCATTAACTAAACATCTCTCCCCTTCACTCCACCTTTTTCCTCAATCTCTTTTCCTCTTTTGATTTTCATGATAACACTCTTTCTAGCTCCCCAATCACCCATTGTCATTACTTTAAAAAAATGTCTAATTTAGTTTGTATTATTTCTCTGCCCAAAATATGTGTTTAGTTTTAAAATTTCTGGATACAAGGTCTTTTTTGTTACTTGTATTTTGTTTCTAACATCTGGTTCTATTGTGTTGTATTCAGAGTTTTGTTTTTTTGTGAGATAATGTGATTGATTTTTCTTTTGTCTTTTGGTACCAGGGATCGAACTCGGATCCTTGCGCTTGCAAGGCAAGCAACGGAACCACTGAGCTAAATCCCCTGCCCGTGATTGATTTTTCTATGTATGTCATTGGTTTTTGAGAGCATTTGCTATTATCAGGATGTAGCTTAATATATCTGCTAAGATGTACTGATTGGTATCCAGGAGCTCTGCCTTTTTTACATTTTGTCCATTTGCTCTGTCTTGTATTGAAAGTGGTGTATTTATTCTCCTGTCTTTACTGCATTTTTATCTGTGTCTGTTTAAATCCTCTATAGTTTTCCCTTTTTGAGTTTGTAAGTTTCTTCACGCACACACATTCATGAGTGTTAGATTCATTGGTAAATGTAGCTTTTGCATTAAAAAGTAATCTTCCTTGTTGTGTTTCATTCTTAGGGCTTTAATTCTGTTTTAGATCAGTTGGCTATGCCTACTCTCTCTGTATTTTTTTTTTAACTTGACATCCCTTGTCCATGCCTTTATTTTAAATCTTTTGAATTACATTGTCTTAAATGTGTCTCTTATATAGTTGAGTCTTGTTTCATGAACTGTGTTGGTCTTAGCTTTGTAATAAGTAATATCTTATGATTACATATTTTGTATTTGCTGTGTGTTTCCTGTGAGATGTATTTTCTTTACGTTTATTAACCAATTTTTTCTTGATATGGAAGCTTATATTTTTGTTCCTGCAGTGTATCACTTTGTAAGTATTAAGTCTGTCTTTTGCCTATATAGCAAATTAGTTATTGTTCTTATTCAATTTTCTTTTTTGTTCTTCTTCCATTAAAAACTGCATTATGTAGCTGGGTGCAGTGGTAGATGCCTGTAAACCTACCTATTCTGGATGCTGAGCAGTAGAATCAAAAGTTGAGGCCAGCCAGTGCAATTTAGTGAGGCCCTGACTCAGAAAGCTACCACTCCCTCGGTTCGGTCCCCAGTACCACCATACAAAAATTACTTACACTTTTCCAGAACATTTATCCCATAATTAGCTCATTTAACATGCTTGTCCTAAATCATACCTACTTTGTTTTAGTGATTGTGTTAGTCAGGCTTTACAAGGGAATAGGTTTAATACAGGACACATAGTTTATGGGATTATTTTATAATACCCAAATGTCAAATGCAGAAAAGTGCAGGAGATCCGTTTGTGCACTGGAGATCCGAAGAATCCAGGATCCCATGGCAGTGTTCCTTATGAATCCTCATCAGATGGCCCAGGAGTCTGCGATGAAAGACTGAAAGTTGGTTCCAGAAAGCTCAGGAGCTGGTGCTAAAGAGTCTGTGCTGAGAGCAGGTGATGACGCCCAGGTAAAGACGAAGACCGAAGCTCCTCTGAAGAGAACAGCAGCCAAAGCTGAGCAGCCTCTGCTCTTCAGAGGGTAGGAGGCTGGCAGGAAGGGAGATGCTGTTTGGAGTCTCTCGCAGGCCTCCATTTGTGAACTGCAGCGGACCCCTCCAGGATTCTGGAGTAAGGCCCTTCCAAGGAAAATCACCCATATGCAATGTTGCACTCCCATTCTCTTTTTATACATTTTGGCAGCAGTCCTCAGGTAGATCTTCATGCCCACAAATATGCTGACTCAGTTCAGCTGGGTGTTTCTACTTAAGTTGACTATTAATTAAGCCACCATGATGTTGTATGTTTATATTTTTAAAATACTCATCAGTGGTACTTTCACTAAAGTTTTCTTAGTCCAATTTTGGATAAAGGTCTTCCTCTAGTAGATTTCTCAAAAAGGCTGATTACTGCAGAATTCTCTAAGTTCTTGTGATTTGGAAACTTTTTCTGTCACCCTGATATTTGAAGGACAGCTTTGTTGGGTATAGAATATTTGGTTCATGCTTTCTTTCACTGAGTTTTCTAAGAACTGCTGGTCCCTTTTTAATATATTGGTTCAGAAACTCTGATGCTGGTCTTACTCTTCGTCCTTTATAAATTACTTGATCTTTGTTTGGAGGCCTTATGGATTTTTATCTTTATGTTTGAAATTGAATTGTCTTACCAGAACATGTCATAGAATGATCATTCTGTGTTAATTTTTCCTAGGCATCCAGTGAGCCATTTCATATAGATTCATGTCTTTTATATTATTAGAAAATTTTCTTGATTGTCTTTTTAATTGTTGCCTTGGCTTTCTTCTGCTCTTCCCCTCTTCTGGGACTTGACACCATAAATATTGTTATTTGTTTGTCTTCCATTTTTATTGTTTCTCTGATACTTTTAATTTTTCCTTTATTTTAATTTTCTAAGGTTTTTTTTTTTTTTGTATCAGGGATCGAACTCAGGACCTTGTATTTGTGAGGCAGGTGCGGTGCCACTGAGCTAAATCCCTGGCCTCTTCTAAGTTGTTTTTATGCCATTCTTCAGTGCCTTTCATTAAAATGTTTTGACACTTGTTCTTTGGGCATATTGTGATTTCTGAGTGAATTCTGTCTTTTCTTTTTTCCTGAGTACCATCAACTTTATTTCCTTTTTCCTTTTTTTGTTGCTGCTGCTGTTTCTTCTTGTTTTTTTTTTTTTTTTTTTTTTTTTTTGCTGTTGTTGTTGTTCTGGGGTTCAAACTCAGGACCTTGCTCTTGCCAGGCAGGCGCAGTGCCACTGAGCTAAATCCCTGGCCCACAGCTGTTTCTTTTTGAATTTGATTCAGTTTGATTTTTCATTTCATCAAATGCTTAAGTTTGTTTGAATTATTGATTTGTAGTTTTTTTCTGCTTCATGATTTTTTTGGTGGGAGGAATTTTCCTTATGAAATTTTGTTACCTGATTTCTTTGCAAGAGCTTTTATGGATCTGCTGATGTGTGTTGTGTGCATATGTGTGTGTGTGTACGTGAGCATGTGTGGTGTGTGCATGCGTGTGTGTTTGTGTATGTGTATTCACATGTTCATTTTTATGCCTAAGTGTGATTTACAAAAGTTTTACTTACTGGAGCCCTCTTTTGTCAATTTAGCAAAGTTTAAGCAAGTTTTCAGTTGTTCTTGTTTGTAAGGGTTAGAGGTAATGCGTACTCTGGTTTTATAATTTTCTTTTTGTCTTATAAGACCCTCATTTCTCATTTGGCTTCTTTTACTCTTTATAACTTGATGCTGAAGAGGCTCCTTATTTCATTGTTGCTTTTTTATATTTTGTAGAAGTATGTTTTTTGGTCTGTGTGTCCTTTTGAGTCATACCTGTCCCTTAATCACTTAACAGTTTATCCTGAACCTCACTTGGGCAGCATGTTTGTTTACGTACTGACTATTGTGAGATGCTCTGACAGGTGTCATTGCAACCAGTTGATTGTTGTTTGCAGGAGATATACTCATTAAGTCTGTTTATATGTTTTATATCACCTATTTTTTGCATACTTTTAAATTTAGAACATTGTATTTGCCTTTTCTATTTGTTTCTAGTGAAATCTAATAAGCTCTGGTTATTTTCTTTTACTAATTCATGTTTATTTTGTTTGTGAAAAATAACTTATAATTTTGTGCTACAATCTATAAAAGCTCTTATTGTAAGTACATTAGATATAACGTTTAGACTTATCCAGAACTCAATGATACTTTTTTACAGTACAAAATGGATATATTTGGGACACTAAGACTGAATAGGAAGGAAGTGCCAAAAGATATGCAAAAGAAAAAACTGAAAAAGGGCGAAATGTTAGCATATCAGAGAGGAAGAGTCTGTGTTATGAAATGGAAAGACAAAAAAGATGTCTCTTTATTGTCAG
Source organism: Heterocephalus glaber (assembly GCF_053883595.1). Classification (NCBI taxonomy): domain Eukaryota; kingdom Metazoa; phylum Chordata; class Mammalia; order Rodentia; family Bathyergidae; genus Heterocephalus; species Heterocephalus glaber. The sequence continues at coordinate 2,181,421 of NW_028258301.1, forward strand.
CTCTTCATAATACACAAATGATAGAACTTGAAAGAAGAAACAAAACTTTAAAAAAATGCCATTATTGGTCAGTGATTATAATAATTCTATGGGTGGTGTTGATAGAGTTGGCTAACATCTAATAAGCTAACCTGAATCAAAAAGCGAGGAAAAAATATCATTATGAAACATTTATGCACCTTCTGGACCAAACAATATAGAACTCGTTATTATTTATTCAATACAAGGGGGTTCAGAAAAGTACAATTTAGATTAGATCTGATAGACTAAATAATTGAAAAATGTCAGATAGTGAAATGCCAACCTAGACCTCCATCATTGATGTCTTCACCATTATGTTTAGTGGACAGACATATTTTTGAAATTATACCACTCACAGAAAAATAGGAAGGGTTAACATGAAAGTGTAAAGTGTGTTGTTCCAAAAAAGACAGTAATGCAGAAAGAATTCGGAAAGAGACTAGATACAGATTGTAACGTTGCATTGTGTATTAAATGTTTTAAGAATACACAGAAAAAAAAAAGAATACACAGAAAAATCATTGAATAAATTTGATAAAATTTTCATTTTTATATTTCCGGTTATATTTTCTTATCAAAGTGAACAAACATATGCAATTTTTGGTAATCCTGTATTTAAATAATTGGACTAGTAAATGGTGAAAGGAGGGAAATTTAAAGTGATTTGTCTTTTCCCCCTTAAATTATAGTACACAATTGAAGGCTGCTTTTGAAGCTGAGAGTCGATGAATTGAAGCAGATGGAAATATGGGGTGGAAGATAGTACTGTACTTAGGCAGCCACTTGGGACCTCAGATAGCTGGATGTCCCATCAAATTTTATGTATTTGTACTTTTATTAAACCCTTCATTTGGAATGCTGTCCCTCATTATTTGAAACTTTGTCCTCCCAACCTGTCAGACATTTATCTTGTTTTAGGCAAAGTATGTTGTAATCTTGGTCATTATTTTGTCTTTACCAGTCACTGTCACTTCCTTGTGACCTTAATTTCAGTCATCCTTCTTTCCTTCCACCCACCATCTCATACCCTTTATTTAATAACCTAACTTGGAAAAATCTTTCAAGTGCTATAGAATCTATAATTTATTGATCCTGCCACTTTTACATTGGCTTTCAGATACAGTATATCCACTTTTCCTGACTAAATTTCTTGTGTCCCTCATTATATTGATACTGCTGTAGGGCCAAAACTTGAAGCATAGGTCCTCTGAGTATGGATTCAAATTCTACTGTTCTAGAAATGACATACAGTTTTAACACTTATGTCATTTCTGTTTCACTGCATTTTGCTATGTAAAGGCAATTGAAAGTGTCTATCTCAAGCAGTGTATTAAGGTTTAAGAATTATATCCTGGTTTAACAGGAAAAAGGGACATAATTGCTTCTGAGTATCTGCTATGGACATACGTTTCTCCTTAAAACCATGCTGTTTCAAACTGTCTTAAGATCAATTGTGATTACTAATAATATATTCAAGTAACAAATTTAGGTTTTGGTTTTATGCAAAGATAATTGGCATTATCTACTCCTGTCATCTGCCGTTTCATGTATGTGTGTGTGTATATATATATGTATATGTAGGTATGTATGTATTTTTTTTTTTTTAAAGACATGGTTTCAGGCTGGCCTGGAATTCACTATGTAGCCTGTGCTGGCCTTCAACTTATGATGATCCTCCTGCCTCCCAAGTTTTGTAATTACAGATGTGTACCACCATGACTGGCTGCCATGATTTTTTTTCATGATGTTTTATAAAGCTAATATATAATTCCAAAATGAGTTTATTACAATTAACTAGAATATATCATTGAGTTTCTATTATGTACTAATACTTTTTTAGGCCAGAAGGTATAACACTGAACAAGACAGATAAGTTCCATACTCTTATTGGAACTTTTCTCTTGGGTAGATGGAAGCCAATTTGTTTGTAAGTAAATTTATAAATATACAATATAATTTTAGAAAACCATAGGAACAATGAACAGTGTAAAGAAAATCAAATGGATAATGGACATGACACTTATTAAAATTTTTATTTCTATATATTTTTTCAATTTTTATTTTTTTATTAGTACAGGTTTGCAGTACATGATTGCATTTGTCGTGGGGAGTTGTTGCATGTACTTAACACATCTTAATTCTTTTTTTATTCCCTTCTCCTCCTTCCCCTTCTCTCTCCCCTATCTCTTGGTTTCTTTCCCTTTTGCAAAAGATCTATCTCCCTACTTCCTATTATTTGGCTTTTATTTGTATTTTGGGTTTCTCATATAAGAGAAACCATGTGATATTTAGGCTTGTGTGCCTGACTTATTTCACCTAACGTTATGGTCTCAGGGTTTTTTTAAAATCATGAATTGATGTTGGATTTTGTCAAAAGCTTTTTCTACATCTGTTGAATGATCTTTTGATTTTTGTCCTTGCTTTTGCTTATGGGATGTATTACATTGATTGATTTGCATATGTTGAAACATCCTTGCATCCTTGGGATGAAGCCTAGTTGGTCCTGAGACATGTTCTTTTTGATGATTTGTAGCATTCTGTTTGCCAATATCTTATTGAGAATTTTTACATCTGTGTTTATTAAGGGGACTGACCTGTAGTTTTTTTTTTAGGTGGGTCTTTGTGTAGTTTTGGGGTCAGAGTGTGCTGGCTTCCAGAAATGACTTTGGAGTACTCCTTTCCTTTAGTACTCTTTTAGGAGTATCGACACTAGATCTTCCCAGAATTACTTGTAGAATGTACTGGTGACTCCATCAGATTCTGGGCTTTTCTTAGTAATTGTTTTATTACTGCTTCAATTTCATTTCCTGTTACTGGATTATTTAGGGTTAGAGGTGTTAGCAGTCTACTGTGGCTAGAGAATAGCAAAGAAGTGTGCTAAAAGGAGAGATCAGAGCAGAGGTTAGGGCCTGATTTTATAGGACTTTGTAGGTGAGAATTTTATGTGCGGCAAGAATGTTTTGGTTTGATAACTCGTTATCCAAAAGTGCTTTTCAATTAATGCATGTAATATTTGAATACATGTATAAGAATGATCTAAAATTATATTGCTTTGGATTCTAAAGTAGTGTTTTCTTAATATAGGCCACAGTGGCAAATTAAATTAATATGTGTCAATAATGAAATAATGGAAGATCTCATTATTGTTTTAAAGAAATCATTACCTAAACCTTCAGTTGTTTTCCTTTATTCCCATCTTCCTTTCACCATTTGGACTGCATCTATCTAGGAACTCAAAATCTAGAGTTTTATATCAGAATGAAAGCATTAGTATCAGTGGAATGGCTAGTATTTCTAGTTAATGAGTATAATGAGGCTCAGTGCAGTTAATATTTTACTCACTTTCTTGTTGTTGGGACATAATACCTGACATCCACAACCTAAAGAATAAAAGGTAGATTTTGGCTCTCATTACTTAGAGGTTTCAGTTCATAGTCTGCTGACTGCAAGGCAGAAATGGCATGGTGGAAAGGTATGGTGGAAGAAGGCTGCTCATGTCATGGCAGCTGGGAAGCAGACAGAGAAGGGAGGAAGGAAGGAGGATACACTTTTCTAGATCATAATCTCAGTGATCTGCCTCTTCTAACTAGGCTGCATTTCTCCTCCCATGAAAATTTTGGGGTCATTCCATATCCTAACCACAAAAGTCAGTTTATCTGTATCTAACCTTCTAAACTCAGTAGTATACTTAGACAAAGTTTAACAAGGTCTTAAATTTCTGGTCAGTAAGTAAAGTGAAGTATAGAATTCCAAATAAGTTAGAAAGTATAATGAGGCCCTTACATTCCTAGTCAGTCAGGAAATGTAACAGAGTCCAAAACTCTTAGTCTGAAAATGTAACGGTCCTGTCTTCCTAGTTAGTCAAGAAGTATAATAGCCCAGCACTTTGCCAAATATTAGCAACTGGTATTGTGGCAAAGTGGAACAGCTCAGTGCCATAGCCAAGTGTTACAGCTCAGTGTCACAGCCAAGTGCCACAGTTCTGAGACACAACAGAGTGTTCCAGCTCAGTGTTACAGCTCTGGGTCATGGCTATCGAAATTTGAAGACTCAAGAATCCAGTGGTCACTCGAGAAAAACCTTTGATTACGCCATTGGGCCCAGAGGAGTTCAAGGAATCTGAGTGCCTCACCAGAAATGAGAGCCTCCTTATATAAGGATCTACAGGGAGGCGAGCATGCTCACTGAGGCGGGGTGGGGGTGGGGGGTGGGGTAGAGACGGGACCTGGAGGCAAGGCAAGAGCCTGTCTTATTGTAGTATTGCTCTATAAGTGTGAAGGTTTGATGGAAAGGAAACAGAAATTAATGGTCAAAGTGAAGTTCTGGAATTATTAATTTATTCAGTCCATGCTTCTGATTCATCATCTTGAAAATTTTAGGTCTTGTATCTAGGTTTATGTTTTTACCTTAACATAAAAAGCAAAACCAAAAAATTTTTCCTGCTTGGCTTTCATTTTCTTCAGTTATTTGCATTTAAATTTAAAAAAATTTTTTTTTTTTTGGTACTGGGGATTGAACTTGGGTCCTTGCGCTTGCGAGGCAGGCACCAGAACCACTGAGCTAAATCCCCAGCCTTAAATTTTTAAAAATTTGACAGATAAAATTGTACCATATAAAGCACTTTGTATTGATGTATATATACGTCATGGAATGGTTAAATATAGCTAATTACCTCACAGTATTTTTTTGATGAGAGCAGTTAACGTCTATTCTTTGCGTTTTTCAAGAATACAATATATTGTCATTAACTGCAGTCAGATTTAGTCCTCTGATCTGTCATTATGAAACCTTTTATCAACATCTCCCTAACTTCCAAACTCCCTTAGTTACCTTATCCTCTGGTAATCTTCATTCTATTCTCTACTTCTATGAGATCAGCTTTTTAAATGCTGCATATGAGTGAGATCATGTGATATGTATTTTTTTGTGCCTGGTTTATTTTACTTAACACAGTTGTCTTTAAGTTCATCCATGTTGTTTAAAGTGACAGACTTTCCTTTTTATTTCATAATAGTAAGAAATATCTCATTTTCTTAGTCATTCATCTGTTGTTAGACATTTACATTGATTCTGTATCTTTGCTATTGTGAATAGTGCTGCAGTAAAATATATAGATATCTCTTCATCAGACTGATTTTATTAACTTTTGTATACTGTTTAAGGACTGCTTTTCATTTTAACGATGTCATTTAAAGTTCTGAATTTTGATGGACTCTCATTTATCAATTTTTTTCTTTTATACATCATGTTTTTGTATTCTAGGAAGTTCTTGCCTACCCTAAATTCATAAACATTTTCCCTTATAATTTCTTCTTAAAGTTTTATACTTTTAGGCTTTCATATTTAGGTTCATAGATCCCTTCAAGTTATTTTCATGTTTGGAAATAAAGGGTTGAGGTTAATTTTTTATATATGGATACCAGGTGTTCTAGTGCCATTTGCTGAAAACACTATCTTTTCCTCGGCCCTTGAACTGAGTTTATATTCTATAAAGTGTTAATGTTAAATAATCTTTCAAAACTCAGTGGACCACATATGTGTGGTTCTATTTCTAGATTCTTTGTTTTATTCCAGTGATCTGTATGTCTTTCCTTACACCAACACTGCCTTGATTACTGTAGCTTCAGAGGAATTCTTAGAATTAGGTACTAAATGTCTTCCAACACTGTTTTTTTTTCTTTTTACTTTTCTAGGTCCTTTGTACTCCTACATAACTTTCAAATTTCAATATCCAATTCTTCATTTATAGCAAGTATACATAGACCTGAATTTTTATATATACCTTGTGTTTTCTAATCCTGCTAAGTTCAAATACAAGTTCTAGGGGCTCCTTGAGATTTCTTAGTATTTTCTCTGTAGATGATCATTTCATCTGTATATAAAGATTTTGCTTCTACCTTGCCAATCCTATCCTAATTGTGTCATTTTATTGCCAGACTATTTTGGTTTAGGCCTGTGTTGCAAAGTTTAATGGACAGATGAAGAGTAGGCATATCTGTCCTTGTTCCCCACCTTAGGGAGAAAGAAAGCATTGTATCTTTTCCATTCATATAAGGCGTTTTTGCTGGAAGTATTGAGCACATGTCTTTGATCTGTTGAGAAGGTTCTGTTCTACTTCTAGTCTCCTGATAGCTTTTACCATGAGCAGCTGAAGAATTTAGTCCAGTACTCTTTCTCGAACTAGTGACAGGATCATATGGCTTTTTCCTTTCCTTTGTTAAAATGATGACTTTTGGGGGTGGATCTTCCAATGCTGAACCAACACTGCCATCCCTATAATAAAACCACTTTCTACATACTGCCAGATCTGCTGACTTCTAATAGTTTGTTTTGTTAAATTTCTATCTATGTTCACACTTTTTTCTTCTATTATCTTTATCCAGTTTTAGGATTAGCACAGGTTCATTTTCTAAAATGAGGGGAGAAGTATTCCTTCTTTTTTCTGCTTTAAATGTTTGATATAATTTATCAGTTAAACTGTATATGAGCCTGTTGTCATATAGGTAGGTTTTCAAGCTAGGAATGTACTTTCTTTAATAGGTGCTATTTAAATTTTATATTTCCTCCAGAGATAGTTTCATTAATTTGTCTTCCAAGGTACTTCTTAGAAGTTGTCAAATGTATTTCAAAACAGATTTTTGTAATATGCTTTCTATATCCCTTTAAATTCTGTAAAATCTGTAGTAATGTCTCCTAGATCTTGATATTGTAATTTTAAAAATGTATAATTGATATTGTATAATAGGAAGTAAAGGTCTAAAGGACTAGTGGAAGTGGGAGGGGTAGGGGAAAGGAAAGAAGGGAAAAGAAAAAATATGAGAAAAGGAATAAAATGGAAACAAAGTCTTTGCAAATAGGGAAGGGTGGAGAGGGTGAAGGGAGGGCAGGGGAATGGGGAGAAAATGAGAACCAAGATGCAGCATGTAAAGGTACAAGTTCCCAATGATAATTGTAACTGAATTGTATATCTGAAATGTACCAATAAAAGAATTTAAGGAAAAAGAAAACCCCCAAAACCACAAAGTCCATGTAAAAATTCAGGTCTGTGTGTATTTGCTATAAATGAAGAATCGGATATTGAAATTTGAAAGTTATGTGGGAGTACAAAGGACCTAGAAAAGTAAAAAGAAAAAGAAAAACAGTGTTGGAAGACATTTAGTACCTAATTTTAAGACTTCTTGTAAAGCTACAGTAATCAAGGTAGTGTTGGTGTAAGGAAGGACATATAGATCATTGGAATAAAACAGAGAACCTAGAAATAGAACCACACATATATAGTTCACTGAGTTTTGAAAGATTATTTAACATTAACATTTTATAGAATATAAACTCAGTTCAAGGGCTGAGGAAAAGATAGTGTTTTCAGCAAGTGGCACTAGAACACCCGGTATCCATATATAAAAAATTAACCTCAGACCGGGGATTTAGCTCAGTGGTTTCACCGCCTGTGCAAGCACAAGGACCCGAGTTTGATCCCCGGTACCAAAAAAGAAAAAATTGTCTGAAAAATTAACCTCAACCCTTTGTTTCCATACATAAAAATAACTTGAAAGGATCTATGAACCTAAATATGAAAGACTAAGGCTATAAAACTTTAAGAAGAAATTATAAGGGAAAATGTTTATGAATTTAGGGTAGGCAAGAACCTCCTAGGATACAAAAACATGATGTATAAAAGAAAAAAATTGATAAATGAGAGTCCATCAAAATTCAGAACTTTAAATGACATCATTGAAATGAAAAGTAGTTCTTAAACAGACCATATTTACAATGCATATAATCTATGACCAGAATATATAAAGAACTCTTACAGCTCATTAATAGACAACCCAATTAAAAAGTAGACCCAAGAAGATGATAAATAGCCAGTACAGCACAAGGAAAGGTGCGTAACGCTAGAATCAGAAAAATACTAATCAGTACAATAACAAGATTGAATTATACACTCATTAGGGAGATGAAGTCAAAAGTTTTAAAAGCCTTGTCATGACTTTTTCTTTTTGTTGGATTCTCCCCCTTTGTGTTTAATTTGTCATGCCCAACGGATTCATTCTGCTGGACTTCCTGGGGTTGTGATCCTTATTGTCTTTTCCTAGGATGTTGTCTAAAATTTTTTGGAGGGGTGGTTTAATATTCATGAAGTTCCTGAGGTGCTCTTTATCATGAAAGTATCTTATTTCTCCATCAATTTTGAAAGATAGTTTTGCAGCCTACATCAATCTGGGTTGGAGGCTGTTTTCCTTTAGGGCTTGAAATCCATCACTCCAAGCTCTTCTTGCCTTGAGGGTTTGCATTGAGAAGTCTGCTGTGATTCTGATGGGCTTTCCTTTGTATGTGATTTGTTTCTTTTCTCTTACTGCTTATAGAATTTTGTTCTTCTGTTGGATTTCTGGAATCCTAAGTATTATATGCCTATGTGTAGATTTTTTTTGATTAAGGCTAGCTGGAGTCCTATATGCCTCACTTATCTGTATGTCAAATTCTTTTCCCTTGCTTCAGAAGTTTTCTGCCATCACTTCTGTGAGCAGTTTTTTTATGTCATCTGCACTGTCTCCTGTTTCTTCATTGACTCCAATCAGTCTTATGTTATTCTTCTTTGCATCGTCTAGCAGCTGCTGGATTGATTTCTCATGGTCCCTTACTGTTTTTAAGCAATTTTTCTTTTCCTGGTCACTAATTGCAATCTTATCTTCTATATCTGAAATTCTGTCCTCACATTGGTTCATTCTGTTGGTAGTCTTTCAGTGGAGTTTTTAATCTCCTGGAAATGTGTTTGTGTCTGTTTTATGGATTCCATTTGTTTCCCATGTTGGGATTCCATCATGTTCCTCAGATCCTCTATTTTTTTTATCTGTGTCCTCTCTAGATTTATTAATGTCTTGCACTATGGGCACAATCTCTGCTGTTATCTGAGAAATTATTTCTGATTTCATTTTTTCCAGATTCTCTTTTTTTGCCAGTTCAGAGAGTCCAGGTGGTTGAGTATCAGATTGTTCCATCATGTTTCCCTTTGGGGTTGCTGTAGGTGATCTGGAAATCTATTTTTTCGGCTTGTTTACGTGTCTTCTCATTTCCACTGGGGTGGGGGTGGGGGTGGGGGTAGTTGTGGTAGTGGTGCTGCTGCTACTGCCGCCCGTGCGGCTCACCTCCTCTGCTCTGCGAGCGATGGAATGGCAGCTGGGGAGCCTCCCCCTTGGGCACTGGGATTGGCTCACCTCCTCTGCCCTGGGAGCTTTGGAATCTGTCCAATTACATTTTGACATGGTTGTTCATTTTTCAGTTATGCCCATGTAATAACATTTCTATAAAAATGTAAAGGGATAGGGTTTAGAAAGCTCCTGGCTTGCTGAACTTGGAGGGCAGTACACCCAGAGAGGGCATGGAAGCTCTATATTCCTCTTTTCACTGACCTTGAGCTATGTATCTCTTCATTTGTATCCATTGTAAAATCATTTGTATAAACCAGTAAATGGAAGTAAATGTTTTCCTTAGTTCTATGAGCAGCTTGAGCAAATTTATCAAATCCAAGCAGGGGTTTTGGGAACCTTGTTGTAACTTGTTGGTCAGAAGCACAGATTAAACAACCTAGGGCTTGTGATTAGTATCTGAAATGGAAGGATATAATCTAAGGGATTGAGCTCTCAGTCTGTGGGATATGATGCTATCTCCAGGTAGACAGTGCCAGAGCTGAACTGAATTAGAGGACATTGACTTGATGTCTGCTGCAGAATTGACGTACATCCTGGTGTCAGAAGTGATTTGTGCTATGAATATAATTTGTGTGTGTGGTGTGAGTTTAGGGCTAAAGTGCTTTTTATTTATTTTTTTCTTGATAATAGATACCCAATTGTTTCCAAACCATTAAGAAAAATACTCTTTTTTCGTGAAATTACCATGTCCTCCCTTATTGTTAGTCAGTTAGACTTAGAGAAATGTTATACGTTAGGTTTGAGGAATAAATTTGTTTGTAGTGTGAAAGTATAGGGAGTCAGGATCTATGTAGGCTTTGTATGTCTGAAAGTTAATTTTTTTTTGGTACCGGGGATCAAACTCGGGACCTTGTGCTTGTGAGACAGGCAGCGGAACCACTGAGCTAAATCCCCAGCCCTGAAAGTTAATTTTGATAGGCCCAAGGTTTTAACAATTCTTTTTCTTTTATCCTCTAAAATTTCTTGGAATGAGTGTAGTAGACTGTGATTTGTAATTTCATCAGGGCATGTCAAGATATTTTTCTCTTTCTTTTTTTGGAGGTATTTATTTATTTTTGAGATGGAATCTTACTATGTTTCCCAGGCTAACTTCAAAGTCCTCCTGAGTATCTGGGATTATAGGCATTTACCACATTGTTTGGCTTCTTTCTGTTTTAATTACTAGTTTTGCTAGACTGTCTTCTGTTACTGAGGTTAAACAGCTCGTAGCCATTTGTAAATAATTGTTAGAAGGACCTCACAAGTTATTAGCATCCTTGTATAGAACCCCCACCTTGGGTTTTTGCTAATTCAGGTGTAAAATGTTTGAATCATCAAAATCCAATCAACCATATTTGGGCCATTTCTATATGGCTTGTATTTTCTGACATCTTTTCCTGTTGTCAGCCAGTAATGATCATGGCCTTATGGAATTCTGGTTAAATAAAATTCTCAGAGAAATAGTCATACATAGATATTAAGTAAGACTAAAGTCTACAAATAACAAAAAATTTTGTTAATTTTTTTTTTTTTTGGTACCAGGGATTGAACTTGGGTCCTTGTGCTTGGGAGGCAGGCAGCAGAACCACTGAGCTAAATCTCCAAATTTTGTTAATTTTTATTGTTTGAGAATATATGAACTTGGCTGGTCATTTTGTAGTGGTCATTGCTTATTCTTCTTACCACTTTCTGTCATTTTTTAAGTTAATTATTCCTTCATCTACCCAGATGGACAAGTCAGGTATCTGACAGACATCCTGTAATTCCTAAATTATTATCTAAATGGCTCTAGAGGGAGAATAATTGAGGGAAGGGAACTAATAGTTTTCCAACTACCTGTTCAATACCTGATTTTATGTGTTTGGTGACCTCTCCCGTCTCTCCCCTATCTTATTTAATCCTCTGAGTAGCTACTGTGTTTAGATGATATCATCAGTTCTTTTATTTTGTTTTCTTATTTAGTTGTCTCCAATTTTATACTTCCATTATAGAGATTCAGAGATAGTCTAAAAGAGATTAAAGGATTTAATCTATGTTTTAAAATCTGTAAATAGCAATTCTCGGATTTGAATTTAGATCTTCCACTTGTAAAGTCTGCATTCTTTCTAATATACCAGTGCTCATTAATTGTGATTTGAGTAAGAAGTTCTTAGCAGATTAGTAAAGCTCTGGATGTGTCCGTGGCTGATTGACTTGTAGGCCACAAATTGAGGAAGGAAGACCCACCCCAGATGTAGGTGGCATCAACCTATAGGCCTGTAGTCTGAACAGAATAAAAAGGAAAAGAAGAAGAAACTCTTTCTTCTTTGGAGGAACTCTGGTCTTTGCCATTTATCTTTAGCTCCTTCATGTTTCCAGTGCAGACACCTTAGCCTTCCAGTGCAGACCCTTTGGTTTTCTGGCACGCACTCACACCAGATTCTCCAGTGACCTCTCGGCCTTTAACCTGGATCCATTAGCTCCCCAGCACTTTGATGGCCATTTTGCATTCTTCCACACTCAGTTCCTCAGGCAACCATTGTAAAGCTGCCTAATAAATCCTTTCTATACTCATACATATATATTAAATCTGTTCCTCTAGTGAACTCTGATACAGATTTTGGTAACAAGAGTGGGGTTGTTCTGTGACTACCTGACCATGTGGTTTAGAAACCTTTGGAATTTGTTTGTGAAAGGAGTTTGAAAAGGTTTTGAGATACTGGTTGAGAAGCCTTAGAATAGTGTTAAGTTGAGCTTCATGGTTGATTCTGGTTGGAGCTCAGAAGACCAGAATGCTGATAAAAGGCAAACAGAAAAGATCAGGCTCAAGAGGGTTCAGTTGGAGATAATGACTCCATTGGATGTTGAACTCCAGGCTGTGTGTATTATGCTCTGGAAGAAAATTGGTCTGTGTTTTACTTAAATCATGGGACTGCAGGAGATTGACATTAAAGGTGATAGGCTAAGAAGCCAAGTACTTTGGATCAGGACAGTAGGAAGGATGGCTTGAGGGCATGTCAGGAATTAGCAAGAATCTTCCTATCCTCAGGGTGCAAGACTGTAAGATTTTGCTTTGAGAAAAGAGCCCCAGGGTACCCTGCTTGAAAAGAACTGCCTGTGGAATTGGTTCCCTGGGATTCAGTTCACAGGGTTCAGAAGTACAGGTACTTGCAGGCCTCTGCAGTTGCTGTTCAAGAGGGCCTGGCTATTGCTTAATCTGGTGGCAGACTTTGGAGTTGGCACATGCTGTTGGTTTTACAGGCATGCAGAATGCAAGAGTTGTGAGGTCAGGGGGCTTCCACCCAGATTTCACAAGAAGTATTGGGAAGCCGGACAGTGTGTGTGAAGTTGTGGAGTGAAGCTGAAAGTGCAGTGGAGTCCCTCAAAATTGGAGAAGCCAGGAATATGTAATGTCTGAGGAAAGCTGCAAAGAATGAACAAAGGTACCCCAAGAGAGAAGCCATGAAGGCTACAAACACCACAACTTGCCATAGGGGGTAGACTTGAAGCTACAGGATTTAATGTATGCCTTGGTAGGTTTTGATCTTGCTTTGGTCCTAATCCTATTTCTCTCTTCTTCCCTTTTGGAATGGGAATATTTATCCTATGCCATTGTCAGCAGTTTTTAACTTCTTTTTGATTTTTACAGGGGCTCACATCTATTTGCTTTGAGTCTAAGAGGAGACTTTAAACTTGGACTTTGCAACAATACTGGAACTCTTAAGAGTTTGGCAACTCTTAGAGATGAACTAAATGCATTTTGCATAGAGATATGCATGAGTCTTTTGGGGGCCAGAAGCAAGCTGTTATGGTTTAGGTCTAAAATATCCCTCAAAGCCTCGTATGTTTGGAAGGTGAAGATATTATAGCTGATTTGCTGTTAGGAGGTGGAGCCTGGTTGAAAGAGGCAGATCACTATGAGTGTGACCCAGATGGGTAATACCTGCACTAATCCTTCTGTTTGCAAACAGTTTGATTCACAAACAAAAGCATTTGGCAAAATTTTGCTTCCATTTGCAAACTCTTCATCAGATGACAAACACACCATGGCCATCTTCCCCACAGAAACACAGAAGCACCCATCTTTCCCAAAATAGTGAAACAAATCAAATTTGTAAACTGAGGTACCACTGTCTTTTCTTCCCTCCTCCTCCTGGTTGCTATGAGGTGATCAATTTTCTTCCGCCAGATCCTTCCATCATACTTTCCTGCCTTGGGGTGGCAACTATGAACTAAAAATGTGAGCTAATATAAACTTCTCTTCAAGTTGTGGGTGATGAGTATTGTGTCTCAACTATGAGTATGTGACTAAGGCAGTACTTAAGCAAATTTATTTTAATATTTGCCTTACTCTTTATTAAGAATATCATTACTGAAATCTCAGTTTGGATTACTGGTAGAGCCTACTCAATCTGCTTTTTCTGTTTTCAACTTTATTTTCTTTATTTAATATAAACCTCCCTCTTACTGACAGCATGATGTTTGGATAAAAGCTATCTAAGCATACTGTTTCTTTTCATTGATAGTATACAAATAGCAAAGGACTTCGTTTGGTCTGGTTCCTGTCTTCTTCTCTTTCTTCAACTTCATAAGCTTCTTTACATCTCTAGTGCTACTTGACATGTTACTACTCTTCAGTCATACTGAAAAACTTAACTTGCAGCTGCAGTATGTTATAACTACAGCCCTTATACTTGTTACTACCTTCTGTAATTTGGACAAGTGTTCTCCAAAGGCACAGTGTGTTAAGTATTTGGTCTCCAACCTGGTGCTATTGAGGTGGAAGGTTGAAGAGGTGGGGCCTAGTAGGAGGAAGTTAGTACAGTGAGTGTGTGCTCTTGTAGAGGATATTGGAATTCCAGCACCTTTTTATATCTTTGTATTCTGGTAGCCATTAAGTGAGCATCTTCCTTTCACCAGTGGATAGGCAGTTCCTCCCATGATGTACTGCCTGTGCACTGTTTGCCACAAGTCCAAATGCAGTAGGGCGTACAGACAATGGACTGAAACCTCCAAAGCAGTGAGCCAAGCAAAACTTTCCTCTAATTTTGATTATCTTAGGCATTTTGTTATAATAATAGAAAGCTAACTAATATACTACCCTAATTCCTTTCATTTTTTGCTATCTGTTCAGTTTATTATTCAAGATTCCAAAGTATGAGTTCCTACTGGAAGTCTAACCCCAGCTTTCTTTAGCTGAATTAGGGACTTTCTCATTGCTCTCTGCACACTTCTGCTATAGAACTATATTAAATCTACATACTTGTTTTCATGGTTTTTCCTATAATATTGTGCACTACGTGAGGGTCATAGCTTATACATTTTAGGTGTTTATTAAATGTTTATTATTATGGAAAGATTAATCCTCCATCTAATCTGAACACTATGAAGGGAAGCTGATACATATCAAGTTTTCCATAAACACTGTAGTGACTGTTCTGTTTATTTGTTTTAGTCATCTTCTGTTTTGGAGTAGTAATAAGGTAAAAATACCTGATTTGTAGTTTTGACTTTTCTACTCACAGTGTTTGCTATATTCTCTTAAGTAAGTCATTGTAAATTTCTAGGCCTTAATCAATTGAAATTTATTCTCTGGCTAGTGGCCAGAATCCAAAATCAATGTGTCATCAGGGCCACAATCTTTCTGAAAGGTCTAGGTGAGAATCTTTCATTGACTCTTCTAGCTTTAGGTGCTTTCTGGTGTTCCTAGGTTTGTGGCAGAGTTACTTCAGTCTTTGTGTCCATCTTTACATGGCCCTCTGCTCTTTGTCCTTTTGTGTCTCAGATAAGTATGTTCTTAACTGGATTTAGGGCCCACCCTACTTTAATATTATCTTGATGTAATCATTTCCTTAACCGTGTCTGCAAAGACCCTATTTTCTAAATAAGGTTACATGTTTAGGTTCTCAGTAGACATGACATATGTGGGCATAGCATTCAACCTACTATATAGTAAGGTACTAGCAATTTCAAAGGATTCTTGTTAGCTTGTCTTCTTTTGGGCGTATTCATTCATTTGCTCAACAAACATTTAATAAATCCTAAGGCTATACCAGGGTCAGGTTTAGAGAAAGATGGGTAAGATAGATTTCTTGTTCTTCAGGAGCTTCCAATGTTATTGGAAGACAGAGGCATGAGTATCTACAATACATTATGATAGGCTAGACAGAAGTTTATATACAGTCCTGTAGGGGTACAGATGACATCCTATTCAGTATGTGTTGTAGAGAGACATAGATGGGTGGAGATAATAGAGTCAGGAAAAAGACTTAACTAAAGAGATGGACATTTGAATTTTGAAGGAAGATAAGGAAGTTGCTGAGACAGGAAACATAAAGATGTTGTAGATTCAAAGTGGCTTTGGAGGGTTTAGCTCAGTGGTACCACGCCTGCCTCGCAAGCTCAAGATCCTGAGTTCAATCCCCAGTACAAAAAAAAAAAAATAAAAGTGGTTTTGGAAACCTCAGTTTCTTAAATGCTACCAGATTATAGTGTAAGTGGAGCAAAGATAATACTGTATTATCATAAATGTCTGTTTTCTTAAAAGCATTGACTTCCTCATCCTGGAGTATAATAGTCTTATGAGCACAGTAGCAAAGACAGTATTAAATTTTTCCAAATCTTTTTCATAGGACTCCCTCCTGGGCAAACAAAACTAGATTTTCTAGTTTTTTTGATGTTAGATGGGAACTTCCTTCCCCTCCTTCCCTTCTCTCTTTCATTCTTTTCTTCCCAAGCTGTAACAAATGATAGAAGTTTTTGTCCATATGGTATTGGTACAGTTTTGGACCAGCCCAAATTACCAAGAAATAATTGTGTTAGAGAATTGCCCATACTTCCCACAGGTTTTACTTATGAAGTAAAGTTTTTGATTTTTGAAGCTAATGAAATTTGACTGTTTGTGACTGTAGCATAGCTTATGCTTTCCTTATTTACATAACTTTTTAAAGGTTTCCTTTACGTACATCTCAAAATAAAAACAAAAATGGAGAGGATGCTAGTTGTTAATTTTACATTTTAGCTTGAAAATCTCTTTCAAATGCTATATTTCAAACTCCTCTTACGATTATAAAAGTCATATGGATTATTTAATATAATGTAGAAAAATACAGAACAGCCATGTTATCACCCAATTATAAATAAACACATTTAATAATTTAGTGTGGATGTAGTCTCTCCTCCCATATGATTCCTTTATAGGTTATTTTTAATATTTCTTTTTCAAAATCATAAAATTTCTATAATGTATGATTTTTTAATGGCCTCCATCATGGAATGCAATATTTAATCAGTCTTCAATTACTGTATATTTTGATTTGTTCTCATTTTTTACAATACAAAATGCACAGAGAAAATAATTGTAGAAAAAACATGTAAAAAAATCCCTAATTATTTCCTTAAGTACTTAGGGTAGAGGTCCTAGTTTAAGGAGATCCCTCTCCTTAACTCTTTAGCTTTGATATTTATATAAATTAATCTCTAGAAAGGTATCTATTTTTAATTCCGTATATATAGAAAGCCTTTTCATTAGATTCTTAGCTATACTAGAGATTCTTGTTTTTGTATATTTGTATATACAGTTTATATTTGCCAGACTGATAAGCACGTTTTCTTGTTCTATTTTATTTATTTAGTTGAAATTCCCCCTATGTGTTGGTCATTTATATTTATTTGGTATTTATAAGTATTTGTCATATATGTTTGTTTATGGAACATAGATTTGTATTCTATGTCCATATTTTCATTTAAAAAGTTTTTTTAGTGAATTAAGGATGCAATTTTTAAATGTACTTCTATTCCTTATTTTGTCATTCGTTTTTTACTTATTGTGTTCTTGGCTGTTGCACATTTTTATTTTTTATTTTATTTATTTTTATTAATTTTATTGGTACATTTTATTTATACAGTATAATGACATTCATCATTGGAAATTTTCACCTTTACATAGTCTCTCTTGGTTCTTATTTTTTCCCCATTCCCCTACCCTCCCTTCAACCCCTCCATCCCTTCCTATTTACAAAGACTTTGTTTCAATTTTTTCATTTTCCAATATTAATTCCATTCCCTTCTTTCCTTTCAACATCACTGGTCATTTGAGAGATGCAAATGAAAACAACGCTGAGATTCCACCTCACCCCAGAAAGAATGGCTGCTGTCATGAAATCAACCAGTAACAAATGCTGGCGGAGCTGTGAGGAAAGAGTAACCCTGCTCCACTGCTGGTGGGAGTGTAGACTGGTGCAAGCACTGTGGAAATCAGTATGGAGATACCTCAAAGAACTAGGACTAGAGGTCCCATGTGACCCAGCTATTCCACTGCTGGGGATCTTCCCCAAAGAATTAAAAGAATCATACCACAGTGATATATGTGCACCCATGTTTATAGTGGCACAGTTTGTAATAGCTAAAACTTGGAAGCAGCCCAATTGCCCATCATCTGGAGACTGGATAAAGAAAAATTTTTAATAAAATGGAGTACTACTCAGCCATCAAAAACGAGAAATTAGAGACATTTATAGCTAAATGGATGCACATTGAGGTGATACTCTTAAGTGAAATAAATAGGACACACGTGTAAATACTGAATAGTTTCTCTAGTGCGAGAAACTGAAAGTGTAAATAAGGACTAAAAAGTATAATAGATAATGTGAAATAGAAAGAAAAGGCAAAGGGGAAGGGGAGGTGGGAGGGGTAGGGTAAAGGAAAGAAGGGAATGCACATTTTTATTTTTATGTAGTTGCTTATTTTTATTTTTATGTAGTCACTTTGCTATTTTTTCCTCTGTTAGAATGCTTAAGTAGGGCTTCTTTGCTGGAAGATCACATAAAACATACACAAATATTTCTCCTAGCACTAATGTGTTTTTGTAATTTTTAACATTTAACTCTTTAATTCATTTGCTGTCTGTTACAGTGTAAATAGTGATTTAATATGCTTTCCCCATTCAGTTATTAATTTCACTGATTTGGGACGTTTTAAAAAACTACAACCTCTTTTTTTTTTCTACTGACTTGAAATGTCACCTTTAGCATATGTTGATCTCCACTCCATGTTATCAGCTCTTCTGGGGTATCCTTTTGGTTTCTTTGATTTTTAAAAAAATTATTCTTGAACTACTTTCAGATGATTGTCCTTACTGCTACTTTGTAATAAAGACTTAAAAATGGCCAGATGTAGTGGCCCATACCTGTAATCCCAGCACATGAGAGGTGGAGACAGGAGGATCGCTGCGAGTTTGAGGCCAGCCTAGGCTACATAGTGACCTGTCTCAAAAACACGAAAATAAAAAGTTGGGATAAGTATATTTTATTACACACTTTCACAAAATTTTTTTTGTTTTCAACTATTTCTTCTGCCAGATGGGGTTTAGAATTATTTCTGTTTAGTTACTCCCCTCCCCGCAATCTGTTGGTATTACTATTGAAATTTTTTTATCCTTAAAATTGGCAGGAATTGCATTAGTCCAATAATCTTTCTTCAGGAAGAGATTTCCAGTTTTTCAAGTTTTCTTTTTATCTTCACTAAAGTTTTTAGATGTGTTTTTTATTTTAAAGTGAGAGTAGTTGATAAACTAAGACGAGTTCTGGAAGAAGGCAGAATATGTAATAGCTGATGTAATTGATAAACAGTAACAGATTCTATTTGGATTATAAAATGCAGGTTGATAAAACCTGGAAGTGTTTTTTAAAAGATGAATTAATTGCAGAAGGGCCAATCTGAATTGATCTAATGGTATATTTGAATTGATCTAGTAACAATCAGAAGTTTATAAGAACAGCCCTCTCTCCCCTTTTCTCATTGTCCCTGAATCTGAAATGATACTCTCGGTACATAAGGAGAATGTTAGACAGATTATATTTAATGTAGATCTTTGTAATTTGGATGCAGTTATCTTCTACTGGTCCACCTGAACCTAAAAGGGACATAGGAAGACACCGAGGTTTGGGTAGTAACTGCATGCCAGATTCTAATTACCATACCATTTGTGTTAGCTTTTTGTCATAATAACAAAATGTGTAAGATAATAAACTTATAAAGAAAACATTTTTATTTCGATTCTAGTCTGATGGCCCTCTTTGTTTGTGCCCATGGCAGGAATCTGCACACCTTGATGGGAGTGCATGGCAGAGTACCACTGATTATAAGTAAGGGAGAAGAGAGAAAGAGGAAGGGGCTGAGTCCCACAGTCCCCTTTGGGGATATGCTCCAAATGACTCTTACAAGCCCCACCACTCAGTGCTTCTACTCCCTCCCAATAGTGCTACCTGGGACCAATCATTTGATGCATGAACCTTTGAGAACATTCAATATCCAAACTAAAGCACCGTTACTACTTTTGTAACCACATGATTCCTTTCAAACAGCTAATAATGCTTTTTAACTGTATTAGTCAGCTTCCCTGTTGCTGGACACAATATCCAATACTTATAACTTAAAAGAAGAAAGATTTAATTTTAATTTAGCTCACAGTTTAGAGAATTCAGTCCATAGTCAGCTGGCTCTAAGGCAGGAGCCCCATGCCAGAAGGACAAAGCAGCACAAAGCTTCTTAAGTTCTTGGTGGCCAGGAAGCAGAGCAGGGGAATAGTGCCAGAGAGAAACAGGCAAAGGACCATTTATGGTATGCAAAGCCACACCTCCCTGATCTACTGACACATATCCAGGAGCATACTCCATCAATCTGCTAGGCAGTTCTCAATCCAATGAAGTTGACACATCAGGACTAATGATCACATTGATTTAGACACCAACACTTTTCTTATTTTACTTACTTGGAAAAAGTTTGGTTCATGAGGTTTGAACAACTGAAATGCTGGCTCTTGGTTTGTCAGTAATTAGCAGCTCAAGTAATAGGATGCAGTATAGCTGACCAGATTTAGAAGAAACAAATAGAATAGGAAAAAAGAAAAGGGTGTGTGGGTAGTTTCTTGGTTTACTGATGTTTCTGTTTGTAGTACAGAATGCTTTGGGAGAAAAATAGACTTTTCTGAAGGGGTATTGCCTTTGACTGCCTTTAATCCTAAGCAACAGCCTATTTCCTATTTACTGTGGTACCCAAGTTAGTTTTCTTCTTGTGGAATGTATTAAAGTAAGGCTGCAGATGGGTGTAAGCACTGTTGAAGTTAGGCTGTAATGCTGCTAAATTGGGGGTGAATTTATGGTTTATAGCACATAATCTCAGTAGGTAATGCTGTGAAAGAAAAACTGTGAAATCTCATTGAACAAGTAGCTAAGAAAAATGCCTTTTTAGTATATTCTACCCTATCAAACAACAGACCCTTCTGTGTGATCTGGTTCTATTATTTGCCTTGAGTTTAGAATATAGCTCCTCACAGAAATGTTCCTCTGAACTCCCTCACCCCCCTACTATGGTTATACCACACTACCTTTTTACAAAAGTAGTTTTTGGTACAGTCTTACCAGGTAAGACTGCTGATATAGTCTTTGATACATACTTATCAGCAGAGTATGAGGAGTTCCATTTGCCCTGTAGCCTTGTCAGCCATTTTATTTTAGTTTTTTAATCCATTTTTTTGTGGTTTTAATTTCCCTGATTACTGATGGCCGTTTGGAGATGCCCTTCTTCTGAGAGCCCATTTAAATCTCCTTTTTATTATATTTATCTATTGGATTGTGTATCTTTTGCTGTTAATTTTACAAGTGTTCTTTATGTTTTCTGGAAAGATTCTCTTGGTTGTGAGTTGCAAAGTTCTCCCATTCTTTGGTCTGCCCTTTTGCTCTTTTAATGGGCTCTTTAATGAACGAAGATAACTAATTTTAATGCAGTTCAGTATATTAATCTTTTCTTTGATTTTGGTTTTTGTATTTTGTTCTTTGAAAGAAATATCTGATCACCCTAAGATCTTGAAGATGTTCTTCTGTTTTCTTTTAGAAAATTTATTGCTTTTGCCTTTTTACTTAGAGTTGTAATTCATGGGGGGTTGATTTTTGTGTAGGGTATAAGGTGAACTTAAGTTCTTTTTTCTTTTCACGGTGTATCCATTTGATTTACTATCATTTTGTGGGAAAGACCATTCTTTCCCCCACTTCTCTGCAGTTACATCATTGTCATAAGTCAAGAATCTCTGCTCTTGTGGACCTGTTTCTGAACATTTTTTTCTCTTGGTTTATTTGTATATTCTTACATCAGTATTACCCTGTTCTATTTACTGTAGATTTATAAAAATCTAGATAACCTAATAGTGTAGGCCCTTGTCCTCTTCAAGGTGGTCATTGCTATTCTAGATCTTTGCAAATTTGTATATATTACAATCAGGTTATCAATTTCCATAGAAAATCTACTAGGCTTGTAATCAAGATTATATTGAATTTGAAGATAAATCTAGGAAGAGTTAGCATCTTCACAGTATAGTCTTCAGGTTTATGACCATAAAATATTCCTTCATTTATTGAACTTGTCTTTAATATCTCCTAGAAACTCTTTTATGATTGTCTTTGTTGTAATCCTGCACATATTTCTTTAGATATACTCTGGGTCATTGATGGTGAATCTTTTAGAAATTTCAGTGATACAAACAGCCTACTGTGGCATGTGTGCTGTAAGTTTGCCACTACTGCTCTAGGTATTTAAACTTTTGTGACACTGCTATAAATGTTGTGTTTTAAATTTTTAAAGCTTTTTTCTAATACTTTGTGTTTCTTTTTCTTGCCTATTGTACTAGCATAAATCTCTTGAACAATGTTGAAATGCGTGATGTTAGTGGATTTTCTTATGTCATTCTCAGTCTCATAAGGAAAGATTTCAGTTTTATAATAAGGGTGATATTAGTTGTACATTTCTGTGGCTATCATTTATTAGGTTAAGCAAATGTCCTTCTGGGCCAAGTGTGATGGTGCATGCCTATAATCTCAGCAGTCAGGAGGCTGAGCCTTGAGTTCAAGGCCAGCCTGGACAACATACTGTATTTCCCCGAAAGTAAGACCAGGTCTACATTAGTTTTGCTCCAGAAGATGCAATAGGACTTATTTTCAAGGGATGTCTTATTTTTTTCATGTATAACAATCTACATTTATTCATGTACAGACATCTACATTTATTCAGCTACAGTCATGTCATCTTCTTCTGAAACATCATCAGAACTCTCCAAACCCTGAATTCTGGCCTGAATTTCTTGCGACTCCTTTTCCTGTAGAATCAGTGGCCCCAATCTTAAATGATTTACTTCTTGTCCATGTAGCCCGCTCATAGTGCATTGGCAACATAGCTGTCAGTGATTTTATCCCACGAATTCTTCACCCAGGTCACGATCTCATGCAGGTGGGGCTTCACAAATTTCTATTAAAACAAGGGCTAATTGAAGACTGACTAGACAGAAATGGCAACAAAAATGATGACAGTTAAGAATGATGGGCCACACAAAAGTGAAGAAAAGTTTCAGGCACCAAAATTCAGAAAAGGTTTATTTCACATGAGTGTGTTAAATATGTCCATTACAAAACATAATATATTGAATTATAAAGATTCGTATTAGACGTAACCATATCAGTTCATTATTAGTGTGAATGTTATTTGTTCATGTGTCTTTACTCTGGTCATTCAGCAATAAGTCTTGAGTTCATCTGTTTACATAGGCATTTACCTCTCATCCAAAGGTGCCCACTTGGGTATTTACAAATACTTAATTAGAATTCATATTATCATTTATTTTAAGTATTAGTGTCAGTGTTATTTACTTATATTTAATGATATAGTAATATTACTTTATAATTCAGTATGGCCATTGTGTGTTGCAACAGACGTACTAAAGAGGTCCATTTGACTGGCAATCTTAACTTATTTTGGGGGGGTAGGGCTTTATTACAAGCATCCTGAAAAAATTATGCTAGGACTTATTTTCAGGAAAATATGGTTGTGAGTTCAAGACCAGCTTGAATTACATAGCAAGATCCTGTCCCCCCAAAAATGTCTGTTAATTTTTTTGGGGAGGGGTGCCAGGGATCAAACTTGGGTCCGTGTGCTTGTGAGGCAGGTGACGGCACCACTGAGCTAAATCCCTGGCCCCTATAAGTCTGTTAATTTTTAGAAATTATCTCATACCGATTATAAATGCTTTTGTCTCATTAAATACTTTTCCTGCATAAGATTGAAATGCTCATAGAATTGCACTGACATTTGAATATTGTATGTTATTTTCATTTACCCTTGGATATAATATTATGTTTAGGAATTTTGCATCTGTGCTTATAAGGGGACGCTGGTATAAGGTCTTTAATGTGTTTTGTTGTCAAGGGTATCTAGCCTTATAACCCTCCTTTTTCTTATGAATAGAGTTGCCAGATTTAGCAAGTAAAAAACCATGCCTGCTTGTACTGAACAGTATTGTTTACAGTAAAACCTCAAAGCACTTGTATATTAAAGCAGTGCTCCCACTCAAGATAGAGAGAGAAAGAGGAACCAGTTGTGATCATGCAAGATTTGGCATGACGTACTGCTCACATTGCAAGATGTCGTTTGTTTATCAAGTTAAAATTTCTTAGAAATGTTTGTTTTGCAGAGCACCCAGATACCAATGATACAGAAGATGGAATATGAAAATATTGTATCTCCCAACCTGTTAGATGTCTGATACACCGAGTTGGTATTCTCTAAAAATTGAAGAATGAATTCTAGGAACAGCGGAGGTTATGTTTTGTTTTGTTTTTTGGTTCCGGGGATGGAACTCAGGAATCGGGATCGAACTCGGGACCGAACTCGGGGCCTTGCGCTTGCAAGGCAGGCGGCGTCACCACTGAGCTAAATCCCTGGCCCCAGCAGAGGTTAAGAGTGGGAAAATATTTATTGAGAAGATAGCTGCTGAGAGGCAGGAGGGGACCCGAATGGGTAGCTGAGGACCCCACTTTATAGGAAAGTTTTAGAGCAAAACCCACGTGGGTACAATGTGGGTTACAGCTATGATTGACCAATAAGGTTATAAGTACAGTTGCTTAGGTAACAGTGATCCAATGGGGAAACAAGTTACCTAACAAGGGTATGTGGAAAGAACAAAGCCATTTTCTAGGAAATGATGGGTCTGGAGGTCTTGGTCACCTACTAGGATGAGTGATGTATATTTAGAGTTTATTAGGCCAGGTGTTTTTGCTTATCTTGGGCTTTGAGGAAATATGTTGGCCTTGTCATTTTGTCTTTATCTTGAGGCCTGGCCTCCAATGGATGCATCTCTGACCACGGTTATAATGTGTTTTTCCTTTGTCCTGACATTCTCGAGGGCCTAGCCCTATCTGACTGCCTGTAATATCTCTATCTAACTTAGCTGTCTATATTTATTTATTTATTTTTTGGTATTGGGGATCGAACTCAGGACCTTGGACTTGCAAGGCAGGCAGCAGCACCAATGAGCTAAATCCCCACCCCTTAGCTATCTATAATAATTCAAACTCTTTATGTATCTTTATTTCCTTTCAGGGCTCCACCTTCTGCCGAGCAGTTCTCCTCCATAATTCCCATTCTTACTGAGTAACCTTGGTGTATTGTGCAGACTTTCTTTATATACTTCTTTGATATCTTTATCAAAGATAATAGGAACATAGGGATAATAGGGATTTTCTGTTGTCTCTGAGCTGTCTCACATAAACCTTTTTTTCTTTTAAATTGTACTGAAATTTGCACATGATTAATCATTTAAAAAGTTTATAATTCAGTGCTATTAAGTGTATTCCCTATGTTGTGCAACCACTAACTCTATTTTCAAAACTTTTTCATCACTGTATAATAGCAATCAAGTAATCTGTTGTCATTCCTCCTTTCCACATCCTTTGGTAATCTCTAATATGCTTTAAGTCTATATAGATTTATGTATTATGAAATCTAAAAGAACAATATGATATAAGTTGTGATCTTTTCTCTTTTTTGCTTTGCATGGCATTTTCAACCATTTTAGTTCTTCAATACTCTTACAAATAGTTTTTCTTATTGAAGCCCGTGATTTTGTATTGACATCTTTTCCTGACTGGATCTTGATAAAAATATCTATTTATATGTTTATTTGCTTGTTTATTACCTGTAACTTTTTACATATTCTACGTTCCATGAGAGCAAAGCTCATATCTGGCTTTTTTTATCATGCCAAGGAATATTATAGATCATAATAGTTATCCCTAACAAATATCCCTAGTTACAGATCATAATAGTTATCCCTAACAAATAACTATTTGTAATATGTTTTGAATGCATTATTAATTATTTTTATTAGCTTTTGCCATCAACCCTCCACTAAAAATATATAGACTATCAATTAACCAATATAGAAATTGCTCGATGTAAGTATTTTTAAGTTTGTTTTATTGGCCTTTCAGAGAGGAAATTACTTTGAGAAACAGTATTATTTTAATTCTCTTTCTGTCTTTTTTTCCCCTCTTCCTTTCCAGTGATATAATTTTTTAATGCTTCCTTTTAAAAAGTGTGGTAAAACAAAATTTGCCATCTTAACCATTTTTAAATACAGAGTTCAGCTGTGCTAAGTATATTCACAGTTTTGTGAAATAGGATTCCAGAACTTATTCATTTTGTAAAACTAAAACTCTATTCACATTAAACAACAACTTCTTCTTTCCACCTCCCTTCAGTCCCTGAAGTCCATTCTATTTTCTGTATCTATGAATTCCAGTACCTTACATACCTCATATGAAAGGAATCATACACTATTTACCTTTTTGTGACTGACTTATTTCATGTAGTGTAATGTCTTCAAGATCCATGCATGCATAGCATGTGACAGATTTTAAGTGTAATATTCCATACCACATTTTGTTTATCTGTTCATTTATTATGGGCACTTTCACCGGTGGCTAATGTGACTAGTGCTGCTGTGAATAGGAGTGTGCAAATCTGTCACTGAGTTTTGCTTTCAGTTACTTATAGTTATATACTCTGAAGTAGAGTTGCTGGATCATATGATAGCTCTACTTTTAATTTTTGATGAACATCCTTATTGTTTTTCATAGTATCTAGTCACATCATTTTACATTTCCAGTGGTGTACAAAGGCTCTGATTTCTTCACATCTTTGGAAAAACATCTACTGAATTATAATAATGCCAGCATACTTAAATTATTTAATAAGTAGCAACAGGAGTCTTTAGCTTACATCTTTTCTTTTACATACTTTGATAAAGATGAGCTAAAATAAAATAAATCCTTTTATTCTGAAATTTTGTTGGTAGAACTATTTATTTATTTAGTTAGTTAGTTAGTTAGTTTTGTTTTGTTTTTGGTTTTGGTACTGGGAATTGAACTTGGGATCTTGTGCTTGCAAGGCAGGCTGCAGAGCCACTGAGCTAAATCCCCGGCTAGAACTTTTTATTTATTAAGTAAAGTTTTTGTTCTCTCCCCAAAAGCTTTAAAAAAATTTATCATATTAAAAAACACATGATTCTCCAATATTGGTATATTATATACTATTTTTTCACTGAAAATCCACCCTCTCTGTTGTCTGCTTTCATTATATGTCTTTATATTTGGATATCTGATAATTAACTCCACTACTATAGTTAGAGTATGAGTTTAATGGGCTTGAAGTACCTGATCTCACCTTTCTGGAATCTGTTTTTGTCAGTGGCTGGAGGAAGCACATTTCATTCGAGCAGCTGGATAGTCTGCTTGTTTTCATATTGCTGTTATGCTATTTTCTTTCAGTATTTGAGGAAACTATTTATAATCCCAGAATTCATTAGGGAAGTAGATGTTAATTATAACTGAATTAAATGAATTCAGCATTATTAGTTACAACTATTTATTCTTTATGGCTGTTTTGTTTTCAAATGTTACTAGAATAATTCTATCTTTATGTATATAAGTGATTATTTTATATTGTTTATTTGGGAAAGGGCAGAATATACCTTAGCTCTGTGTTTTTAACTAGATGTATTTTCATTTTTATTAGAATTTATTTTTAAATGTTTTTAAGTACTCTATCCAAAACCAGTGTAATAGTTTCAACCCTGTAATAATACACTTTACTATCAATTTGTGAGAATCAGATAAACGTCACTTTTGCCCTCTAACTTCAGATATTTGTTGCTTAGACTTAAGGAATGTGCACTTAAGCCATTAAATCATGTCAGAGAAAATACAGATTTCCCTGTTGAAGCTTGAAAACGAGAGCACCTAGGACTTCATGATCAAATGAAATTGAAAACCACTTATTCTTAAATTGTAGTGTACTGAAAATTACCGGGGGGTTTAATACAGAGTCCTGCCTAAGGACCTTCACTCAACCTAATTTGTAATTTTTGGAAGCATCTCTCAGTATCTGATTACAAGGCTGAAGAGAATGCTCTGAAAATGAAGGGTATTAGTTTATTGTATCACTCAGACTGTGATTGCCTTGTTTAATTTGTTAGTATCTGAGGTTCTGTTTCTCATATTTTTATATCTGTGTCAGCACCCACTCCTCTGTCCTTTTGTAGCCTCATGATTTATTAGAATGGTCCCTACTTGATTCCTGTTACATCTTCCTATGAAATTAGCTTTAAGGAAATACTTGGTAAAATAGAACTTTCTAAGAGATGAATATGAGAACATCATGACACTGTAATATTAGATATGGTTCCTAAAGACTCCATTTCCAATATTTACTAGTTGTTTTGACAGCATTAACTGCGTTAATCCTATCATGATCATAATTACTTGACAAGGTCGTGAGGATTAAATGAAATTACACATGGAAAGCACCTATACTATCCATGTTGAATTGCATCTGATCTGACTTTTGAGTCTTAAGATATGAAAAATTATTCTAGTTGCTATTTCTTTGTTATAAACTAACCCAAAACTTAATGGTGTGACATAAACTATTAATAATACTCAGTTTCTGCAGTCAGAAATTTGGAAATATTATAGAAAGAATGGCCTGTCTGTTCCTGGAGAGACTCAAATGACTGAGTGCTGTAGTGTCTGTGACTGGAGGATCCACAATCAATTTTATTACTCACAACTCTGAAGTGTGTGTTTGGATATCTCCAAGGCTAAGCTTAGCTGGGACAATTAAACTAAAATGTCTCCATGTGGACTATCCCTGTGGCTTGAGCCTCTCACAGAATAGGTCTGAGTTTTGAGAATGAGTTTCATAGGAGTGTACATTGAGACAATTATGTGGAAACTCTGTTGACTTTTGAGCACTTAGCTTCAGAGCTCACACAGTCTGCTTCCACTGTAGTTTAAAGTTTGAAGCAGTCACAAGCCTATATAGATTCAAGAGCCCACTTCTTGATGGTCAAAGAATTTGTGGTAAGTTTAAAAACCTACAAAACGAAATCCTTGGAGATTTTGCATTTAGTACAGCTTCTATTCTGTCCAGTGATTTTAACTTTGTGAATATGTTTAGAAAATATATATTTCTTTGAAGAGTTCTATAGAGATACGTCTGTAAATTATATAAGTACTTCATTGGTGAAAAGGTCAGAGGTTATAGGATCTTAGAGCTAGAAAGGGCCCTACATATCTGTGATGGTTAATTTTATCTGGCAACTGGACTGGGATAACTTACATAGATATTTGGTCACATTATTTTGAATGTTTCTGTGAAGGTGTTTTTAGATGAGATTTATATTTAAATTGGTGTACTTTGAGTTAAGCAGATTGCCCTCCATCATGAATGTGGGCCTCATCCAACACACATTGTATTGTTGGACTGAAGAGCTGACTAGAAAGAACAACAAAATGGACTTGGCCTGACTGACAGTATTCTGCACCTTCACAGCCTTTGCACTCAAACTGCAGCATCAACTCTGGGTCTCCAGCCTGCTGGCTTCCCTATGTTCCTTTTATTTCTTTCTCCTGATGCTATTAAGCAGTGAAGAAAAAAATCTGGGTTACTGAACTTTTAATTCCCATCAGCCTAGAGTCTTTTCATTTTTTTGGTTTGACAGGTGGATTCATGATTCTTACTGCTTGAGGCCGTAATTGTTTGTGATCCCTTGTCTTTTGTTCATTCTAATTCTTTTCTGAGTGCAAATGTCTGAACTGTTGACTGACCATTAGTATACGCTGTTACCCAAGACATTTCTAAAATGGCCACCACAAAATTATGTACACAGGACAAATATGTGCTCTCTCTTGCCACTATTACTGTCTCTCCCTCTTCATCCTCCTCTTTCCTGCCTGCTGTCCTTTTCCATGGTAGCAGGGGTATAGTGGTGGATGCAGTATAGTGGCATATGGAAGCTGTATTAGAGCCTTTCATTTGGATGGAAGTAAGCAGAGCGTATTTCTTAAAATAAATTTGTTGTATAAAGCTTGCTTCTTGGTTTATAGGCCTAAACAAGGGAAAAATATAACTGATCTGTTAATTTGTGACCCCTTTGGAGCACTTTTGACTTCTCAGTGCTTTAACAGTGTGCAGACCAGATAGTCATCTGTCAGTGGAGAATCAACAATTGGAAGTTAGAAAGATCTTGGGTTTTTGTAGTGCTGTAGTCAGAAATTTGGAAAGATTATAGAAAGAATGGCCTGTCTGTTTCTGGAGAGACTCAAATTCCACATATTTACTGAGCCCGAGGTAACTGTCCTGTAGATTGTATTTTAAAGTGGTTTGAAAACTTTGTCATTTAATACATTTAGAGCACTAGATCCACAGTTTCTCTAAGTACTGTGGTACATGCAAAGAAGTAATACATGGGAGAAAAAGGCAAAATATAGTCCATATACTATGTCTTCAAATAGATTAGGCAGTCAAAATTGAGAGAGAATGAGAATGATTGAGAATGCTTAGGGAAAGGAAGAGAGACTGGAATTGTGTCTGATGCCTGCTCAGGTGAGTTAGCCTAGGTGCTTTTAAAATGTAAGGCTTTGTTCTCCATGTTTCAATATAAAGCAGTTCTCATTTTGTCAGTAATTTAAATATGTAAACTTTTCAGCTTGTAGAAGTAGTTATTATATTTAGATTACTTAGTTATAACTATTTTTAAAAGAATATAAAATAAAATCTTTGGAAATATTGCTTTTCTTTATAATTATTCTGATTGTTTATATGCATTGTAAACATCCATGCCTTATTACTAGAGTTAGACTCTCAATTTTCTGGAGCACTGATTTTAATCCCCCTCCCCGCCCCTCTTTCTCCTGGAGATTAAACCCAGGGCCTTCATACCAAGGTACATCCCCAAGCTCCGCTACCACTCTTAACTTTTTATTTTGCAACAGGGTCTCACCTAATTGCCCAGGCTGGATTTAAACTCACAATTCTCCTTCAGCTTCCTGGAGTGCTGGGATTATAGATGTGTGCTACCATGCCTAGCTTTGATCTTAATTTTTATTTATGTGGTTTGAGATATAAAGCACTGAAAATCTGGGCATTATATTTTCTCTGGGATTTGACTTTTAAAAAAATTTGAAACAGAGTCTTGCTATGTTGCTGAGTTGGCCTCAAACTTTTGGCCTTAAGCAGCCCTCTTGCTTCAATCTTCCTAGTAGCTGGGACTGTAGGTATTGTGCCACCACAACTGGCTTGCTTGGGAATTTCTGTCTCATTTTACACATACTCATTCACTGTGATCTTTACAATGAAAGCCTTTCAAGTGATCATTAATGGACTTACTTATAATGGCATATAAAAATTTTAATTGTTTTTACCCCCCATATTGTGAAAATTACCCTCATAATTATGAAATCTATGTTGATGCTTTTTAAAAAATTCTTTTTAACTGATTACCATTGGATAATCTCTTCTCAGTTTCCCAAATTAGTATTGCCTGAAGTTTTTTAAGGATATATATATTTCTAAACAGTTGTTTAGTTTTCACAAATAAACTTATTATGTAGATTCAGTTGTAAGGTAGTTTTCGGTTTTCTTTAAGACAGTCTTGGGAAAAGAACTTTCCTTATATTCAATGCCATCATCTAAAATGGACTGAAGTATTAGAAGAGAGGTGAAGAAGGTGGTTGAAATGAAACTGATAGTCTATAAGGGTGCTGTGCAGTTCAGAATCCACTCACCCCATGTAGGTATTTGAATTTAAATTAAAAAAAAAAAAGCAAAACACATCCTTGGTTGGACAAGTCACATTTCAAGTGGACAGTAGCCCCATGGAGTTAGTGAGTACAGTGTCAACATACATATGGAATTTTTCTTTTATTACTATCGTTATTTTTGTAGTACTGATTATCAAACCCAGGGCTAAACTTAGGTATGTTAGACACTCTACCACTGAGCTACACTCCTAGCCCTGGAATATTTCAATCACTGTGGAAAGTTCCGTTTGGTAGTGCTGGTCTGGAAAGTATTCTATAATTTTAGCTCAGAGATAGAAATGATTTTACTGGTGGTTGTAATCAGCCCTTTCCTCTGTCCTTCCTGTGCCAGCCTCACCCTCCCTTTCCATGTGCAGACACATCAGAGGTGGACTGATTTTTCAGTTTCTAAAATAGACTCAGTGGCCAAGGAACTTTAGTAAATACTGATGTTGCTGAGATATTCCAGAGATTTATACTGTATTCTTATGAAATGCAGGGTGTACACTTTTCTGTATTGTAGTCAAGAAATAAACTTTCCACATTGCTTTGTAATGAAAAGAAAGGAACTTTTTGAAGTTAGAGAGGCCTGAGTTTAAATGTTAGCTCTGCTACTGTGTATGATCTTGGATGGATCACATAATTTCTCACAATATCATTTTTCCTCTTTACAACATACATACTTCAGCGAGTGAAGATTAATGATAAGTAATGGTGTATAATTACTTTACACAGTGTCTTGTGCACAATAGTTTACTTTTCTCTCCATTTCCTCTTAAAGTCCAAAAAGATACTTAACAGTGAACATTACAGTAATTTATATAACACTTCAGAAGTTTACCAGCAATTATTTATTGGCCATTTACTATAAGGAAAACTCTCTTCTCATTACTGATAACGTAGCAGTGAACAAAAACAGATAAAAATCCCTGTCATGATGGAGCTTAAATTTTCACGAAGACAGACAATAACTGATATTAATAAATAAAATTATATAGTGTAAATATGTCAAATTATGTAGTATAAAAATATCAAAAAGTGTTAATAAGGAAAAAAAGCAGAGAAGAATAGAAAATATGTTGTGTGGGGTCTGTAGTTTATTTTAGAAAAATCAGTGGGTGGCATTTGAATAAAGATGCAGAGGAAGTAAGTGACCCATGTATCTTGGGCAAGGAAGAAGATTAACCACAGTGACCATTAATTTGGATTTCAGGTTTGACATTTTCTAGGAAAATGTGTGACTCTAGACAAGTGTGGCTTAAGAAAGGAAGAAGAGGTAAAGTTACGTCAAGGAGTGAAGGATGAGTAATGTATTATAAAGAAGTCATCTTTTTTTAATCTCAGTGTAAAATTCAGTGGAAGATTTTGAGCAGAGGATTGACAAGGTCTGACTTAAATTTTAATAGAGTCACTATGGCCACATTGATGAAATTACATTGAAGGAAACTAAGGGCAATTCAGGAAATCAGGCTATTGTAGGAATAGAGAAGAAAGAGAATGGAGGCTTGGACCTGAGTGGTAGTGGGGAGAGAGTGAATTGTGATCAGATTCTGGATGTGTTTAAACATTTTAGCAATCAGAATTTGCAAAAAAGTAGAAGAGAAGCTAATGAGGAAAAGGGAGTCAAGAATAACTGAGATGTTTGACCTGACCAAGTCGAAGAATAGTGTTGCCGTTTATTGAGATATAGGCAACTTTATATTCTGCTTAATATTTTAGATTTTGTTTGCTTATCTTACTCCTCCTTATACTTTCCCAAGGTTTAGGGTTGTTTTGTCCATTAATTATCCACAGTATCTAAAATAGTTCTTTGCATTTGATAATTGTAACCTAATTTCCAAAATTTAGTAGATTTTGAAATGCATAGGAGCCTCAAAATGGAGGCAGCTTATATTCAGGGGTGCAGGTAACAAGGAGGATTGTTTTCCTTCTAATGATGCTTGATAAAACAGATATGGCTTGTTGGTATTTGCAAGATCCATAAGTCTTCCCTTGAATAGGGCAGGATTTGTAACTCCACATATTCTTTTTTTTTTTTCTTCTCTTTAATCATTTTAATCCTTATTTACACTTTCAGTTTCTCACACTAGAGAAACTGTTCGATAACTCCATATATTCTTTTTTTTTTTCCCCATTAACTTTATTGGTACATTTTAGGTATAAAATACAGTTACATTCATCATTGGGATCTTGTACCATTACAAGAGTCTCTTGGTTCTTATTTTTTTTCCCTTTCCCTTGCCCTCCCTTCACCCCCTCCACCCTTCCCTATTTGCAAAGACCTTGTTTCCATTTTTTTCCTCTTCTCATATTTTTTCCTTTCCCTTTTTTCTCTTCCCCTTCCCCTACCCCTCCCAATTCCCCTGCTCTTTTAGAGCTTTTCTTCCTGTTACACAGTATCAGTTATACATTTTTAAAATTACAATATTAAGATCTAGGAGACATTACCACAGATTTTACAGAATTTAAAAGGATATAGAAAGCATACTACAAAAATCTTCTTTGAAATAAATTTGACAACTTCTAAGAAGTAACTTAGAAGACAAATTAATGAAACTAACTCTGGAGGAAATATAAAATTTAAATAGCACCTATTAAAGAAAGTATATTCCTAGCTTGAAAACCTACCTATATGACAACAGCAGGCTCATAAACATTTTAACTGATAAATTATATCAAACAATTAAAGCAGAAAAAAGAAGAACACTTCTCCCCTCATTTTAGGAACTCAACATTGTGCTAATCCTAAAATTGGATAAAGATAATAGAAGAAAAAAGTATGAACATAGCTAGAAATTTGTTTAACAAAACAAACTATTAGAAGTCAGATCTGGCAGTATGTATGTAGAAAGTGGTTTTGTTATAGGGATGGCAGTGTTGGTGCAGCATTGGAAGATCCACCCCCAAAAGTCATCATTTTAACAGAGGAAAGGAAAAAGCCATATGATCCTGTCACTAGTTGGAGAAAAATATTGGACCACATTCTACAGCTGTTCATAGTAAAAGCTATCAGGAGACTAGAAGTAGAACAGAAACTTCTCAACAAATTAAAGACATGTACTCCATACTTCCAGCGAGAACACCTTGTATGAATGGAGAAGATACAATGCTTTCTCTTTAAGGTGGGGAACAAGGGCAGATATGCTTACTCTTTATCTGTCCATTAAACTTTGAAACCTAGTCCCCACCAAAATAGTCTGGCAATAAAATGACACAACTAGGATAGGATTGGCACGGCAGAAGCAAAATCTCTACATGTAGATGAAATGATCATCTACAGAGAAAATACTAAGAAATCTCTAGAAGCCCCTAGAACTTGTACTTGAATTTAGCAGGATTAGAAAACACAAGGTATATATAAAAATTCAGGTCTGTGTATACTTGCTATAAATGAAGAACTGGATATTGAATTTTAAAAGTTATGTAGGAGTACAAAGGACCCAGAAAAGCCAAAAACAAAAACAAAAACAGTGTTGGAAGACATTTAGCACCCAATTTTAAGACTTCTTCTAAAGCTACAGTAATCAAGGCAGTGTTGGTGTAAGGAAAGACATATAAATCATTGGAATAAAACAGAGAATCTAGAAATAGAACCACACATATATGGTCCACTGAGTTTTGAAAGATTATTTAACATTAGCATTTTATAGAATATAAACTCGATTCAAGAGCCAAGAAAGAGATAGTGTTTTCAGCAAAAGGCACTAGAACACCTGATATCTGTATATAAAAAATTAACCTCAACCCTTTTTTTTTCCCATACATGAAAATAACTTGAAGGGATCTATGAACCTAAATATGAAAGCCTAAAAGTATAAAACTTTAAGAAGAAATTATAAGGGAAAATATTTATGAATTCAGGGTAGGCAAGAACTACCTAGGATACAAAAAACATGTATAAAAGAAAAAAATTGATACATGAGATTCCATCAAAATTTAGAACTTTAAATGACATCATTAAAATGAAAAGTAGTCCTTAAACAGACCATATTTACAATGCATATAACCTATGACCAGAATACATAAAGAATTCTTAGAGCTCATAAATAGACAACCCAATTAAAATACAGACATAAGATGATAAATAGCCAGTATAGCACAAGGAATGGTGTGCAACTCTAGAATCAGAAAAATACTAATCAGTACCATAATAAGATTGAATTATATACTCATTAGGGAAATGAAGTCAAAAGTTTTAAAAGCCTTGTCATGACTTTTTCTTTTTGTTGGATTCTCCCCCTTTGTGTTTAATTTGTCATGCCCAATGGATTCATTCTGCTGGGTTTTCTAGGGTTGTGATCCTCATTGTGTTTTCCTAGGTATTGTCTAAAATTTTTTGGAGTGCTGGTTTGGTATTCATGAAGTTCCTGAGGTGCTCTTTATCATGAAAGTATCTTATTTCTCCATCAATTTTGAAAGATAGTTTTGCTGGGAACATCAATCTGGGTTGGAGGCTGTTTTCCTTTAGGGCTTGAAATCTATCACTCCAAGCTCTTCTTGTCTTGAGGGTTTGCATTGAGAAGTCTGCTGTGATTCTGATGGGCTTTCCTTTGTATGTGATTTGTTTCTTTTCTCTCACTGCTTATAGAATTTTATTCTCCTGTTGGATTTCTGGAATCCTAACTATTATATGCCTATGTGTAGATTTTTTTTTGATTAAGGTTAGCTGGAGTCCTATATGCCTCACTTATCTGTATGTCAAGTTCTTTTCCCCTCCTAGGGAAGTTTTCTGCCATCACTTCTGTGAGCAGTTTTTTTATGTCATCTGCACTGTCTCCTGTTTCTTCATTGACTCCAGTCAGTCTTATGTTATTCTTCTTTGCATCGTCTAGCAGCTGCTGGATTGATTTCTCATGGTCCCTTACTGTTTTTAAGCAATTTTTCTTTTCCTGGTCACTAATTGCAATCCTATCTTCTATATCTGAGATTCTATCCTCACATTGGTTCATTCTGCTGCGCAGACTTTCTATGGAGTTTTTAATCTCTTGGAAATCTGTTTGTATGTGTTTTATGGATTCCATTTGTTTCCTATGTTGGGATTCCATCATGTTCCTCAGATCCTCTATTTTTTAATCTGTGTCCTCTGTAGATTTATTAATCATGTCTTGCACCATGAGCAAAATCTTTGCTGTTATGTGAGTAATTATTTCTGATTTCATTTTTCCCAGATCCTCTTTTGTTGCCAAACTCCATATATTCTTAAAACTGCTCCCTTTAAATGTTTTTGTTGCTTTTTGGTTTTATCTTGCAACTTTTTTTTTTAATCCGGAATAAATAAATTAGTTGATATTCTCTGTTTCGTCTTCCCGTTCATTGACTAGAGAAGGCAGCAGTTTATTCAGTTGGCAGAAGAGAGGAGATTGGGCCTTTATGTGGTACTGACTAGACTACTATCATGTTGCCGAGGGAGGCCAGAGAATATGAGGAAGGGAAGTATAGTAGGTGGCTGTGACATGAAACACTTTCTTGCATTTTGGTTTTAGCAAATGACGTTTTAATTCCCAGTTGCTTTTGTATGTAGTTGTGTGGCTCTCCCTCCCTGTTATTTTTTTGACGTAGGTATTTTCTGACAAGAGTATGGCTTATGGCCCTCTCTTTAATTTGGTCTGGACCTATCTTGATTCTGCCTCTAGGGCTATTTTGATACTGATATCTACTTGAAGGATTCAGTGATTTTTTTTTTTTACTTTGATTAAAAACATTGTAAAAATGGTTATTATGTTTCTTACATTCTTCATTCTGCTCATTTTTTTCCTCCTTGAGGGGAAATCAAATTAGAACTTATTTAAACCAGATATTTATCTCTATTGGAGATATTTTAGGATTGCTAATTGGAATGCTTTTCTACTGCAAAAATAAACAGTAGTTAAATTTTAGCACTATAAGGCTGTTAAATTACTAACATTTCTTCCACTTTTATCTCTTCATCTGTAACTAATGGAACATTTTGATGATCATACACTGTAATTATTAAAAAATAAAAAGACAAAACATCTCAAAAAATAAGCTTTCTGGAGTCAGTTTGTCTATGTGGTTCCTTCTTTGCCTTCAAAATTTTTGATTAAAATCTGTTTATTTTAAAAAATGATAAATTTCAGTGTGGCAATGATAAGAGCAACTCATCTTTATTATATCATCATTTACATTCTTTATAGGGTGTTATCAGGTTTCATAAAATCTAATGCATAAGTACTATTTTCTACTCCATTTTACTTATGAGGAAACTGAGGCACGGAGGAATTAAAGAACTTTCTCAAAATTGCACAGGTAGTAAGTGATGAAGCTGGGATATAATGGCCTTCTGGCTATAGAGCCTTAACTTTGAACATATGTTAACATGAATTTTTGAAGCATGTTTAGATATTATGCAATTTCTGAATTAATATAGCATAGTGGTGGCGAACCTATGGCACGTGTGCCAGAGCCGGCTGTTATCATTGGAAGCTTAAAAGGTTTGACATCACTGATACAGGGCATATGGGAAAATTCTAGATGGTATAACATAGCAAAATTTTTTTATAGGTCTGTAATATGTCTGTTAAAAACTTATTTTACTCAAACCCTATCTGTCCATTAAAATCACTTGAGGAGCTTATAAAAATGATTTCTGGGCCCTATTCCAGATTACCTTACTGGGAGCAGGAAGTTTTATATATGCAAAAATATATCTGGATTTGTAGCTCTATGTGAGGCAGATGTTTATGTACCACTATAGTGTACAGAGCACAGAACAAAGTAGAGCTTTAAAAAGGTACATATTGAAGATTGATAATTATGGTGGTTAGCATTATGGAATACTTTAGTTTTTAATTTCATTTAATCCTGGTAATAATCTTGTAAAGTAAGATGGTATTATTACCTCCATTTTATACTTGAGTAGTCAACATGACCAGGCTCTCGTATTTACTGCAGCATTATTTACATTAGTCAAGAAATGGAAAAAACCTGAGTGGCCATTGGTGAATGAATAAAGAGAATGTCATCTGTATATATAATGGAATATTATTCAAGTATAACAAAGAATGAAATCCTGCCATCTGTGACATCATGAATAAACCTGGAGGGCATTATGCTTAGTGAGATAAACCAGACACAAAACGACAAGTATCTGCATGCTCTTACTTATATGAAGAATATAAAGACATTGAAACTCCTAGAAACAGAAAGCGTAGAATGGTGGTTGTCAGGGACTTAGGGGAAAAGAGGAGATGTTGCCCAAAGGGTAAAAACTTTGAATTATAATGTTATTAAGTTCTGGATATCTGATACTGGGTGGGGGTGATGACCAATGTTGCACAGGTAGTACATGCATGGTAGAACCAGGATTTAAAGACAGACCCATCAGAATATAGATTCTTAGGATTAAGTATATTCACATTGAATCCATAAATGATTAATCCATTCATGAAGTGTTAACCCTCAAGAGCCAATCATCTCCCAAAGGGTCTGCCTCTGCACCCTGCTTTATTGAGGATCAAGCCTTCAACACACAAGCTTTTGGGGGACAGTTCCTGAGGTACAATTACTAGATCATTTTTTTCAACAACTTGGAAATGGATGACTTATAACTTCAGACTCAATATTTCATACTCACAGGCTTTATATTTGTAACAATCTATGGCCTATTTCTTTGTGAATGTTCCATTAATACTTTTTTTTTTTTTTTTGGTGATACAGTGCTTTATTTAAAAAAAGATAAACACCACTGATTCTAAGATTTTTTTTTTCTTTCAAATGGCACAGTAATTAGGCAAAGTAGTCCAGGATAATAGATGTACTTACACACTGAATACAAAATAAATATACAATATTTGGAAAACTTAGTTATCCATTGATTCATTTGGCATTTCTCCTGTTCATCTTGTGTTTCAATTTTCTTTGCCTTTTGTAAATCCTTTTTTTCCTTGCTTTCAAATCGACTTTTGGCTCTGGTTTTACTCACTGTATTTTTATTGGTTTTTCCTCAGCTGGTGTAACAAAAACATCATCAGTAGGATCATGTGGAAGAACAGTCTTTGGCTCTTTCTTTCTCAGTTTCTGCACATCTTTTACTTGCTGTTTCTCTTTGTATTTCGCAGCTGTGATGAATCTTATTATACGCCGATGCATGTTTGGTGACTGGTAGTGAGGATTTTCATATAAAGTTGGTCCTCCAAAACTTCCCTGAAAAATCTTTATCAGATTTAAGACAAAACGAGGTCCTATTTCTACAAGTTGAGCATCTTCATCTATGACCTGAAAGTTCTGAAACCATATCCTATTATCCAAAATGGTGAAAGTAAATACATGGTCCACAAATGGCTGGCTTTTGGGATGATATCGTGCCGTACTAAAAATCTGAATTAAGAGTTCTTTTAACAAAGCATAATGTGGCAATTCATCAAAAGCAAGGTCAAAAGACAAAATTGGCTGAGAACCTTTCAGTTTCCAGTCGTCTTCAGTTCTGCTAGGGTATGAATATTTTGAACAAGGAATTTGGCAGAGGGCCCATGAGGTGAATTCGAAAGTCACACACATAGAAAGATCGTGTTTTTTCTTAGCTTCAAAATAGATGCATTTATTGCAGTTTTTCATTTCACAGACCTCATTAATCACAAATAATTTATCTTTACGATCCATTTTAGTATCTGTTTTAGAATGAGGCATCAGTGTTCTCAAGTCTTGCATTAAATGTCTTGTTCTGAAATTTATTCCTCTGGAAGAAAAGATGAGAATCCGTTCCCTATTTTTCCACTTGCCCTTGCAAACGGGACCTGGGATACAGTCCTTCTCTGCTTCTTCCATCTCCTTTGGCACAGCTGATGGCTTAGCTGGAGGCTTGGCATCTTTTTTGTTTCTTTTTGGCTTCTTCACCGAAACCACCAAGTCCCCATGCTGCTTCCTCTTGATTGCCACCATCTTGCCTTACCACCTTCTCCGTTAATACTTAAATTCTGTTGTTTTTCTTTTTACAGTACTAGGGAATCAAACCCAAGATTTGCTGCATGGTAGGCAAGTGTGCTCTCCCACTGAGCTACAATATCAGGCCCTTCAGTACTTCAGAATCAACATGCCTAAAATAAAAAGCCTAAAACATTTCTGTCCTCTCTTATACTGTTTCTTTGCTGATGTTCTTGAGTTTATGGCATTCATTAACTTGTATATTCCTTTGTTCAGTAAATAATTAAATCATACCATCTAGCTGCTGTGGTTGATGACCCATTAATGATCAGAATTTCCTTTGTAGCTTACATCTTGGTGATCATAATAAACAAGAAAACAAATATGTAATTTGTTAGATGTTGTGTCATGGCTGGAAGGAGTTCTCTTTTAGATAGGGTGGTTGGTGAAAGCCTCTGAAATGACCTCTGAGAACAAACCTTACTGAAGTGAAAAAGTGAGATGTATGCACATTTAAAAGGAGAGTATTCTACTGAACAGAAGAGTAAGTTTTAAAAGTTTATGAGAGGATGCTTGGCTGGTTCAAGAAATGTTAAGGAAACCAGGGTTGCTAGAGTATGTGAACATGGGGTGAGTGGAAGAAGGTGAGGTTAGAAAGGGAGCTAAAGCCAGATTATGTAGGGTCTTGTAAGACTTTTACTCTGCTGATCTGGGAAAGTATTAGAACATTTTGAACAGGAAAAGGATTTTATTTGATTGGACATTTATGAATAGACTTAAGTGTATGGGGCAAGAATGAAAACAGGGAGATCCATTTGGAGACTGTAGAAATACTAGGAGTATGGTGATAGTTCAGACCAAGGTGGTATCAGAGAAGGTTAATGTTATGGTTTGGATCTGGAATGTCCCTGAAAGGACTCACGTGTTCATAGGTGAAGCTTTTGGTAGGTCCTTGGATCATGGATGCTGTACTTATTGGTAGATTCATCCAGTGGCTGAATATTCTGTTGAGAGATGGGGACTGGTTGGAGTTGTAATCTGGAAGGGTATATCTCCCTTCATAGCTTTCCTTATTTCTCAGTCAAAAATCTGTTTCTCTAGTCTTTCTCCTTTTGTAAATTTTACTAAAGACAGGCATTTAAAAAAATCACCAAATAATTAAAAATTATGATAATTACTATGAAATACAAGATTTTTTTTTCAATAAACCCAATTAGATAAATGGCTGATCAGTGAAGAATTTTATGGGTGGTGCTGGTTACTGAACCAAGGGCCTTATATGTGCTGTGCATGAAGTGCTCTTTCATTGAACTATATCTCTAGCCCAGGGGAGAATTTTTTGAGAAAGTATATTCAACAGAAGCATCACTTACGATGGTTATGATTTACCCAGGCAAAAAATGTGAAAGGGCACAAACAGAGAATGTTTTCATAGACTTTAAGAAACAGAAAAAAAAATTATTTGTTTGAGGAACAAAACGGAAGGCCTGTTTTGGCTGAGAATGTAATCTTAATTCATTTTACATATGAGAAAACTGAGACTCAAAGTTCAGGGAATATAGTGATGTTATCAAATTAATAGTAGGAGAGCCTCAAACAGTAATGGCAAACCTTTTAGAGCTTTCAGTGATAAACAACTCACTGGGGCATGTGTGCCCTAGGTTCGCCACTATTGGCCTAGAATCAAAGTTTGTATTTTCTAAATCCTTAGTGTTTTTTTTCCATTATACTATGACATTCCCTAATGAAAGTGTGAGCCATAGCCTTTCCAAGCTCTGGCAATTTTCTTTTCCAGCATCATTTTATTTATCACCTCTGTATTGCTGGGACAATATAACTGGCCCCTGTGATTTAAAGGAGAAGAGGTTTATTTTTGCTCGTTGTTTCAGAGAATTCAATCCATGGTCAGCTAGCTCCAAGGCAGAAGTGGCATGCAGGAGGGCCTGGTGAAGGAAAGCTGCTTCTGTGGCACCCAGGAAGCAGAGAGAAAGCAAGAGCCAGGGTGAGAAAGATACCTTACCCTACAGAGACTTTTTCTCAGTGGTTCACCTCCTCTGATCAGGCCTCAACTCCCTAAGCTATTAGTGAAGGAGGTACTTGTATGTAGAACCGTTGGCTGTTAATAGGAACACAATGATTGACCTGGCACTAGGCCTAGATGCTTCCAGTGAATCTGTGGCTTTGAAAGCCAGTTAGCATTCAAAAGACTTATGAGTCATCAGTGTTGTCAGTTGTCTGTAGTATCTACTGTCCTCATTAATTGTTGATTTATTTGGGTTTTGTCAAGGGAACATTATAGCTCTCAAAATGTATAATGTGTCTTACAGTCTGCTTTATTTTCATTCACTAGTACAGTACTGTAAACTTAATCCACTTCTGCCAAATAGTTAATGTTTCACACAAATTCTTTTTGGCAGTTGATTTCCAGGCAGCTGATAAAACATTAAAGTATTAGGTGTTTATGTTTTTTCCTTGTGTTTTCACTTTTTGTGGGTGGGAAAGGGGAGGGAAGTAGAAATTGGTGTGGTACAAAGGCAGAGTTGGGAAAGGTTGGCGGGGGGAGTATGTGTGTGTGTTTCCAGAGACATTCAACAGTGAGTTGTCCACAGTTCAGGATGTGACAGCCTACCTCATAATAGCCTTCAAAAGCATCCCATGGCATATCATACCTGTCCTATGTTCTTATTGGTTGGTGACTTGTTAACTTAGAAATCAGTTTCAGGAATGTTTATATAAGTGAACTTCTGCTGTAATACTGCTTCTTTTTGACACCTGATATATTTGTGGTGTTAGGTTTATCAAATAACTTTTGCCTCTACATTCTTTGGTTCTCAGTATTTTTTTCCATTAAGACTAATGATTGTATGGCTGAGAATTTAGCTCAGTGGAACTCACCTGTCTTGCAAGTGCAAGGTCCTGAGTTTGATCCCCCTGTACAGAAAAAAAAGTATGGGGTAGACTAATGATTGTAACATGAAAGAATGAATTTCACTGTTAAGCTAATTTTTGTATTCACATAGAGATTTTTATTTGACTTTTATATCTTGTTTTTCTTATTCTGAGAGAGGAAATAATGTTAAAAAGATTAATGTACTGATTTTACTTGTCCTATCCTTAAGCATTGTTTTGTGAATGTTTTACTTGAATGTGGATTGTGGAGTTAAGCTTTTTGTATTCAGGGTTTGTTGGTAGTATATGCCAAATGTATGTTTTCAAATTTTCAAGGATGTTGCTTTATTATCAAGAAATAGAGAATCATTTAATAGAGAATGTTTTTCCATCATTAAGGAAACAGTATTTTGTATTCAGTATTTTGTTTAAATAGGTATTTATTATAACATTTACATAAATATTTTGAAGTATACTTCTTTCCTTTTACAGCATTACCTGTCCCCACTGGACAGTTAGCTGTTTCTTTAAATGACTTTCTTTGTTTATTGTTTGCAGGCAGCTATCAATGGCGTAATACCCCAGGAAAATGGCATTCTACAAAGGTATGTTATAATGGTTTCATAGTAAGATAACAGTTTGGCAGAGGGAAAAAAGAGAAAATTGTTAGTTTTTTAATTTCACTTTTTGTTTTGTTTTTTTTGGTACCGGGGATCAAACTTGGGACCTTGCACTTGCAAGGCAGGCGCCAGAACCACTGAACTAAATCCCCAGCCCTTATTTCGCTTTTTAATGGAGCATTTGATTTTTGTTGTGTAAGTTCATTAATACAGTCATTGTTCTTTCAGATATTTTTGTTAGTTGTATTAATTCCCCAAAGTCTCCAACTTTTAACTACACAATATTTTTCCAAATTGAATAATACTGTCTTTTAAGATGGTTTATTTTATTTTTAAGAAAGCTTTTCAAAGTCATCTTCTAATTCATAGTACGGAGGGAACTGAATCCTTCAAGCCATTGATTGGGACTGAGGAAATGAGACATGGCTCAGTAGCCACAGAGTATGGTTGTTATATATTCAGTCTTTATCTCCGAGCTTACTGTAATCTCTTACCCCCTCCATTTTGGTTTTTAAATCATATGATAATGTGCAACAGTTAAGTAAGTCCTTAATTATTAAACTTCCCAGAGCACTGAACTATTTTGCCTGAAATGTCCAGTGTTAACATGTGGACTGGTATTAGTGGGTTTGTGTCTTTGCTAGAAGGTAAAAATTGGAAGAGGAGGCCAAGAAAACTGTAATAGTTAAAACATATTTAAATTAAAAATAAATTAATAACTTTTCTCTTCTTAAAATTATAGATTCTGGTTCTGGATTAAAAGAACACACTATAAAGTCATAGGAGGTGAAAGCATTCTCCTTTCCAAATGCAGTTTACTTACTTGACACCTTCCCACCCCCAATTCAAACTTTGGCTTGAGTTTTGGTGGGTGAGATTTCTAAGTCACTGAAGCAGGATTTGCTTAAGTGCAGTTGGGGCAAGTGGAAACAGCAGACTAGGAATAAATACTGTTTTGGACGGAAGAAAAGTGCCGTTGCAACGTCAAAAATATTCATGCTGAACCATGAAATGTGCTATATTTTTTACTTTATAGGAAAGTGTATATTTGGGATGGAGACAAAGTCGGTTTGGTACCTGACCACACTTACTGATTAATTGCTTTTAACATGAAACACATTACTCCACTCCCTCTTTAAAAATTCT
Source organism: Heterocephalus glaber (assembly GCF_053883595.1). Lineage (NCBI taxonomy): Eukaryota > Metazoa > Chordata > Mammalia > Rodentia > Bathyergidae > Heterocephalus > Heterocephalus glaber. Next base: position 2,226,109 of record NW_028258301.1, read on the forward strand.
TATAAAGAGTTTCATTCAGAGTAAATGTAGCTGATTTCGAAAGTGTGCACTAGCCTTTTTTTTGTTTTTGTTTTTTGTTCAAAAGCACTCAGTTATATTGAAGCCCTTGTCCAGAAAGCAAATCAGATCATTACAGGGACTTCCTTCATGCTCATTTTAAAATTTCTTGGTGTAGAAAGTTTCAGAATGCTAAATGTGTCTCCAGTTTCATTCTTGAGTAAGTGTTATTACCACTCCTTCTGTGCTAGAATTGTTGTTGTGCTAAATTCTTGTGGATTTTTGGCTATTGGGTCATGAGTACACATTGGATACATCTTACAAGGATAGCATTTTCTTTGAACTGTAGAAATTCACTTTCCCCTTGAAATATTCCATCTCTTCTGTTACTGACGATGCTTTTTGCTTTAATAGATTTTATGACTAGAAACCAGTAATTGTTTTCTGATATGGTAGTCACTATAACGTTTTGAGTTTAAATTTGAGCAGAGTGGGTTTACATTGATTTTATTTGCTTCTTTTAAATTAGAGGAATGAGTCGTTATCTGTGTAGCAGAATCAGTTATATCAAGTAAGTTTCTTCATTTGTTTCCTTCCTGTATTCATTAGCTTCGAAATCACTGTGAATTTGACATAATTGAAAGTTCTTCTTTTGTATCCACTGGCCAGAGGCAAATAAAAGAAGGACCCTTGCACTCATTGATAGACTTAATACTGAAAGCAGAAGATACAGTGCTGGGAATGGTATATGCAGGCACTTAAAAAGATCATTGATTTGTAAGTTTGGTTTTTATAATAATGTCAAATATACAGTCTGCTTATATAACTGATTCTTTTTTTTGGCGGGGGGTGTGTACAGAGATTGAACTCAGGACCTTGTGCTTGCGAGGCAGGTGGCAGAACCACTGAGCTAAATCCCTGGACCTATAACTGATTCTTAATTTGTTAGTCCATACCTTAACAGAAAAGAGAGATACCAAATACTATAAAGAAAATACTGTTATGTAATATTCTCATAGGCTATTAAACTTTTTGCTAGGCAATAATTAACCTCAGCATTGATTGAAGCGTTAATACTTCTTTTAGCTAGAGATTATAAAAATTATATTAGTTATGTGCAGTCTAAAGGAGGTTAGTTATTAACATAAATTTTTGTGGAGAGGGAGGAAGAAATATCTCTGTGCTTTATAGCTTTTCTTGAAATCAGATTTTTATGTGAATCCAAAAGTAGGACTATGATTTTTAATATACCCATAAAGTACAAGGAAAGAAACTAACTTTTTTTTTAAATGCTTAAGATACTATGCTAAACAACTGACATTTTCCCTCATTTAATACTCATTACAACCCTTAAAAGATAAATGTGCGTATTTCTCAGATGAGAAAACTCAGAATTTACATAGACTTGCCTACTATCACAAGAGTAGTAGAAGGTTGTGAAATCTGGTTTTGCTCCTTTGAAAAGCCATGCCTGTTCTGTACATCAGCAAGCAAGACATGTCTTTGGGTAAAAATGTTGAGCTCTCTGCCTCTCATACATATGTCTTTCTCCCATAATTTTATTTTTAGTTTTAAGCTAGTAAAAGCAGACATTATTATCCCTAATTTTACAGGTAGAGATAATAAAGCATGATACAGTGACTCAGATGATACAGGATGATGATGATGATGATGATGATGATGATGATGATGATGATGTATTCAGGAATATAGGCATGTCTTTTGGCCCTTCCCCCAAGGCTTATTTCATTTGACAATATACTGCTCATGTAATATATGTATGACATGTGTAGTTTATGCAGTCATAAATGTAAATCATTCATTCAGTCATAAATAAATATCAGGTTTGTGCATGTATATTTACTACTCCTTAATGTTTTTTTATTCAGCATATTGTACAGAGCCTCATATGAAACTATTTTGGGGGGGCAGTTTTTTTTTAGAAAGTACTAGTAAATTACGTCTAGGTAGCAGATGCTATGTTTTTAAAAATAAACTTTATTAATAGTATAACTTGAGACATTCACTGAATAGTAATTATCAACTCGTTTAAGGCACATAAACATGTATAGTATGTTCCTCATCCATTGTTTAATATATTAAGAACACCCAGAAAAGATGAGATTTGACCTTGATCATTGTGCTCTTTATATATAAATGTTCAAGTTTTCTGGTTTAGGAAAATGCTCATTTAAAAAGTCTGAGTTGATTCACAAGTTTGCTTCTAAAATAAATGTGGATTTTTTGCAGCAGGTACCCAAAGATTTTGTTATGAATGGACTTTTAAAAATTGAAATAAACAAATGGAGAGTTCCTGTTTACTTTGCTTTTGTTCATTGCCTTCCAAGGGCCTGAGTGGCTTGTGGAGGAGAGCTGAGTAAGGACAAAAATATTTCCATTAGTTGAAGTTTAATTCTAAAATAGATTTCTCCATGGAGTCTTTTCACTAGTCTCTTATAATTTGGCTTCCACATTACTGTTTTCTTGTTTAATGAATAACACCCCCCCTCACCCCCATGGGCAGTTTATGGGGAACAGACACCTAAGAAACAAATATATTCATATTCTGTGTCCATTTTAAAAGATTCATTTCTGTATTTCTTCCCCAGACTTTCTTTCACCCACTTTTCTAATTTGAAGTTCTCATCTGCTGTTCAAGTCATTAACTATTGTTCATGATTCAATGAAGACTTATACCTTAGCCTATCTCTCCTTCTGAATGAAATGGTCACCCTGTGGTGGTGCAGCGTTAACTTCTGTCTGTCAGGAGGCTTTTGTTCACTACTATTTTTCAGGCATATCTTTAAGGCTGTAATGTTTAAGCAGTCTAATTTTGATTGGTGCCAACATATTATACATTTCTAATTTTTCTGTTGCCAGTGTAAATTTTTTTTCTTTGTTAACTTAGTTGTCTCTTTGTTATTGATGGCAAATGCAAGGCATAACGATAGAGTTTTTGTCCTGGCATGGTTTCTATTACTGGACCCCCAAAACTTTATCAGGGTGGAAACACCTGCATTTTTATGGTTTGTATATATGCTAATCTCTAGCACGAATTTTTCATACTAAAGCATCCAAGTGCTTGCCACTTCTGTTCTTTAGTTTTAGTCCGCAGTATTAGCAATGTCATGTTGGTCTAGGAACACCTATGTGATCAGGATCTCTCCAGACAAGGTTATTGTGACAATAAGCAAGAGAACTGGCATAATCTTTAGGAAAAGACAGTAAAGCATACTGTGTTCTACGAAAGCAAAATGCTTGTCATAGTGCTTGCAAATTAGTACAAGAATAAAAAATTTTGTAAGATTATTTGCAAGTAACACTAACTCCATGGGCTAGGAAGCCAGTAGAGGATAGGATCTCTACCAGTCACTGAATGTCTTTTTTTGTTTTACATTCAGGGCCTGGGGGAGTAATGGCAGGGTAGGTTGACTGTTTGAACCTTTGGTGAATCAATTTGGGCCAAAGCTTCATTTTATGCTGTAATCTTACACTTTTGTAAAATCCAAAGGCATTAGCATAATTTCAGTTTTAGAATGTAAGAATTCCCTGAAAATCTGGATATTTCCCTTTTATCAGTACATAGGGTAAGAGTGTCTTAGGAGATTTCTTAGAAGAAAAATTATATATATATATGACTGTTATATTGTCTTTTATGGTGGACCAGATTGCCCATTTAATCCAAGGGTTTTATATCTGTGAAACAATATGTGTTGAGAAACACTGAGGTGAATGTGACTCTGCATTGTGATTACTGAAGTTAGGCTGCCAGGTTTAGGGTTCTACTATTATAGATCAAGTAATATTTTAATGGACTGGCCTTTAATTTTGTTCCTTAGAAGTACCATATTCAGTTAAACACCTCTAAAGAAGTGCAAGTCAGAATCTTCTGATTGCTGATTTTGTTCATTAATGTAGTATTAATGCTCAAATCCCTTTACTGAATTTTGCCATTTGACCTCTGCCACTCTGAGATCTCCTCATGCTTGTTAGGAAGTCTTAGTGGTGTCATTTCCCAGAAATAGCTATTATTAAAGCTTTTTAAAAATGTAGATTCTTTTACAAATGAATTATTCAATGCTTTAATGTAGGGTCCTCCATGACCTCATGGATGATGACAGGAGGGTGTGTGCATATTCAGGTTACACATAGCAAATCCGTTCCACACTTCATGTTTCATTAAACATTTAGATTTCTTCTATTTTGATAGGTGAGTTCAGATATCTCATCCTTAATAAGTGTAGACTTTTTTTTTTTTGGTGTTGGGTATTGAACTCGGGTCCTTGAGCTTTCGAGCCAGGCGGTGGAACCACTGAGCTAAATCCCCGGCCCCTAGGCTTTTTGATATTCAAGTTTTATTTAGCGAACTATTAAAGGTACTTAGAGCTGCTTAAGCTAACATTATATTTTGTCCGATCAGAACTCTTTTGTTCAGACACACTTGAAGTTTATTTCTATATCTATATGTAAGAATTTGCCTGCTATAATTTATCAAAATGTTATAATTATTTTTAGATATAAGTAATCTCTTTTTGGTTAAGGCCCTGTACTCGTTCTTTCAATGCATGCCTGAATCTGATTTTAGAGGCAATAAGAATGGAGTGGGTAGATCTGAGCATAAGCATCTCCTTTCAAGATAGCTGTCCTAAGTAAGAGTACTAGAATTTTTGAAACAAGCAGAGGCTAGCCTTTTCCATTATGGGAGGAGAAGTTGTTTCTGTTTATAAAAGGCTCATAGAGATTCTAGAGCTTCAGAATTTTTTCGTCTGAGTCCAGTATTTTACCTCTTAGGTTCTCACTCCTTCCAAAATAGTAACTTAACTTTCACAAAAGAGACATAGTATTGTTTATTCAACTTTCTCTACAATTCTGCAGTCTGTAGTATTAACTTTATTGTGGTAGTAACATATGTTGTTAGAAGAAACAAACTCTTTTTTGTATCCGAAACTGCAGGTACGATATCTTGACTTTATATGTCATTTTCTTCTGTAAACTCCCCATCGAGTCAAGAAGCCATTCTTTAGTCCTTGTTGTCATTTTTACTATCATAATAATCAAGTCAATCCATCATTTGGTCATCTCAGGCCCTTGTTTCAATAGGCATGTCATCATAATTTAACCACACATGATAATTTAGTTAATAATTATATCAAGGCATGGCATGGATCACCAGTATTCTATTTTCTGTTGGCAAGGAGCTAGCAATGAATTGAAGGTCAAGGACATAATCAGGCTAGTTCCTGAATCTTGTCTTTGGAAATGTTTCTTGGGATCTCTTCAATATGTCAGGATCTAGTCAGGAAAGTGAAATCACTCTAGGTGTTTCAATAGTGGAAGTTTAATGTAGGAGTGGTTATACAATCAAAAAGGTAAAACTGAGGAAACCTAGCTGTAACAACTACTGCAAGAAGTCATTACTCTTAGGTTTAAGAAGCAGTGGGATTAGCAAAACTATGAAGCTCAGAGGGGACCCATGAAGCTAGGGATCAGGCATGTGAATACACGTTCAGCTGTGGCTGGTGTCTGAGGGAATATCAAGAAGCTGGTTATAAGAATACCCAAAAAAAAAAGAAGAAGAGGAGGAGGAAAAAGGCTGAAGGGGGCTGGAACCTATAGGTGATACTGATGAAAATGCATCCAAACAGGAAGAAGAAAATCTTGCCTACCCTCCTGTTAATCTCTGTGTTTATAACCCCAATCAGCAGAATTTGAGAAATCATCTAGTAAAGGAAAATGAAGTTTTGCAGATTCTCAGCCTCAGCACCACAGAATAGACTACATAGAAGTATGTATTTGGAGTAAAGCATTAATAAGACAGTGATCTCTTTACTAACTTAGACTGTTTTCTTAGGTTTTAAGAAGTTGCAGCAAACTTTAGAGATTTTTCTCCAGTTTAATTGTATGAATAATTGACTTGGGCATATACTGTTTATTATTGTTCCTATGTAGTTTCCTCATCCATTGTTTTTCCTTAAATTCAGAGTGAGTAAATGTTTTAGAGCTGGTCTTGAGTTTTGGTAGTGGTGAAAGATATATGCAAAATGATGTTGCAACCAAAGTACTCCTTATGTTCCCTCCCATTACCTTTCTCTTTCTGAGGTGGGAAAAGGTTATAATATATATGACAGATTAAGCTAGGGAAAAGCTGATGTTTTAAATAATTATTTCTTTATCAGTTAGTTTGGCAATTAATAATTTGGCAATTAATAATATTTGAGGTCTTCTATATGTAAAATCTGGAGCTCAGGACAGAGAATGTAGCTATTAAAAACACAACTATGAGAAGTGTTCTTGTGGAATTTACATTCTAGTGGGGATGTAGATGTCAAATGATGATAGATCTTATTTTATAGTTATAGATAGTGATGGGGAATTAAGCCTAGCCTCTGGTAGCAAAATATGTTCTTAGCTGAAAAATACTGAACTTGAAATATGAAGACTGAGTATAATTAGCTACAAGTGAAGATGAGTTGAGGGAGGAAAAGAATATTCTTTGAAGGAATAGCCTGTGTATCCCATGAAAAGGAAAGAGTCAAGATGAGAGATGAAATGAAGGCTGTTGTGTCTGTTAGCATAGAGAGAGATATAGCTACCATGGTATAAGACCAGGATGGGAGGGTAGATTGACTTCTGATCATACAGGGCCTCACCATTTTATCAAAAGAGCAGTGGAAGATAATTGAGAGATTGAGGAAGAAAATGATATGAAGACATTTATATCTTTAATTTTGCTATAGGAAGGACATGGATGGAGTGCAAGGAAGCAAGAGAATGTATTAAAACATAGGTTGGGATTATAATGCAAACTATTTTCCATTAGTTTGTATAAGAGGTGATTTTTAGGGATGCTAGAATGACAGCTACAGAGGGTAGAGGTAGATGTTGTCTTCAAAAGATATTTAGTAAGTAAAACTGAAAGGATTTATTAGATGTGGCGGTAGAGAGAGGAGGAATCAAGTATAATACCACAGATTTCTGGCTTGGGTTCCTGATATTAGGAGTAATGGAATAGGATCAGGATGAGGAAACATTAATGAGGTAAGCTTTGGACATACTGAGTTTGAGATCTTATTAGGTACCAGGCATTGTGCAAATATAATTTTTCCCATTTTACAAATGAGACAGCTAGTAAGTGGGCAGAGCCAAAATTTCATTTTTGAGTTTTAAGAAGGCAAATATTAGAACATGTTTAAATTTTATTCAAAAGATGCCAAAGGAGTTGTCAAAGATACTGGAAAGGAAAAGAAGGATAATCCCTAGTGTGAAGCTAATGAGATGATTTTAGATTTTGCATATAAAGGAAAAATAATATCCATTCTATTTTATAGGAAGAAAGGAGAGTACATATATGAGTTTGTGGATTTGATGTTAAGAAGATAAGGGAAATTTCTCATGGTGCCGTTTGTTTTTTTGGCTAACTAGAAAAAAGTCTCTTAAGACCAGGAATGAGATAAATAGAATTAAAGTTTAAGGGCAATAAAGTTTGGAAAGTAACATTAATGAGTCAAATAATGACTCAGTGAGAATGACTGAAGAAGACACTTTTTAATTCAAAGTTTTAAACAACATTTTACAACGTAACACAAGGCAAAAATCTAATGAATGCAAACTGATGGCACTGTTAACATAAAGACAGGAATGGGAAGGAGAGTAATGTGGCCTTCAGTCACTGGAAAAGACATACTGGAAGAAGTAGAGGTTAAATTTGGCCTTTACACATGGGTTTGTAAATTTCCTAGGAAGAGTACATAGGCCAGGGATGAAGAGGGTCATCAGTGGTATTTTATAATGATTTGGTTGATGGTAATCCTTCTTTTATGTCACTATTTTAGTGAATATGGAGGTGAGACCATACCAGGACCTGCATTTGATCCAGCAAGTCACTCAGCTCCAGCTCCTACTCCTTCCTCCTCTTCAGCATTTCGACCTGTACTGCCATCCAGGCAGATTGTAGAAAGGCAGCCTCGGATGCTGGACTTCAGGGTTGAGTACAGAGACAGAAATGTTGATGTGGTACTTGAAGACAGCTGTACTGTTGGTAAGGATTTCTCTACTCTAAAGACTTCACAAATGAATAATTTATTAGGTAAACATTTACTTTATATTATTTTATTTTGAGTTGACTGCTAACAGGAAGGGGAAAAAAAGTAGATAGAAACATACTTTCCCATACAGATTAATGTATTCTAATTTTAAATTCTGTGTTGATATTTAGGTATGTTCAAGAATAATTTTTCGTGCCCACATATATGTCATAGTTTATGATTCTGTTTTAGGACGGATGCAAATCAAACATCTAAGAGCTTAAAAAATACAATGTAATAATTGAGTACATTCCATACAAGCTTTACAACTAAGTTAATTCTATTTCATAATATGTATCTTAGGTCAGTTTTGTGCTGTTATAATAGAATCTGGGTAGTTCATAAAGAACAGACATTTATTTTCTTACATTTCTGGAGGTTGGGAAATGCAAGGACAAGGCACTTGTGTGTTCCATGTCTGGTGATGGCTGCTCTTTGTTTCCAAGATGGCATCTTGATGTTGCATTCTCTAGAGGGAAGGAATGCTATGTCTTCACATGGAAGAAGGTGGAAAAGTGAAAGAAATGAACTTTGTCAAGTGCATTGATAAGGGTACCTAATCCCATTTCTGAGTCCAGAATGCTCATTGCTTAATTACCTCTTAAAGCCTGTACTTCTCAATGCTTTTCACATTGGCACTACCTGACACATTTAAAACCAACACAAAGAAATCAGACATGAGACATATTTCTATCACTCTTTCTGTCTGCTAGTTGGAAAAATAATATCCTTTTTAAGGGAAACTCAAAGTATGTTCCTGCCATTTCTGGACAAACTGTCAGATTGCTGTATGTAGCTTAACTATGTTGATTTTGTATTTGTTTTACCTTACTTGATTCAGTTTCATTGTAGAACCAGAAGTTGTATTGATTTCTATTTTAATATAATTTGCCCTTAGATCTACGGTATTACAGTATTCTGCATTTGTGTATACACTTATTTTTACCAGTGAGCTTTATACTTTTATGTTGTCTTGAATCCGTGTTTGAACTTGAAGTATTCCCATTAGCATTTCTTGTAAGGCAAGTCTAGTGATGCTGAACACTCTTTTATCTTGGAAAGCTTTCATTTGTTTCCTTTTTGGAAGACAGTTTTTCTAGGTAAAGTTTTCTTGGTTGGCAGTTTTTTGTTCTTTACCATTGCCACCTTGTTTTCTGTTTGTCCTGTAACTTCTTTGTCATTCTTTTCCTTCGTTACTAAGCTATATTTCATAGTGGAATATATCATTCTACTCTCTTCTAGTATATAAGGTTTTTGCTGAAAAATCTTCACAGTCTTTTTAAGGTTTCTTTCCAGCTGTGTTACTTTTCTCTGGTGCTTTCAAAATTCTGTCTTTGTTTTTGACTTCTGGCAGTTCGGTTAAAATGTGCTTTTTTTTTTTTTTGGTACCAGGGATCGAACTCAGGTCCTTATGCTTGCACAGCAGGTGGTGAAACCACTGAGCTAAATCCCCAGCCCTTAAAATGTGTTTCTGTATGGGGTTCTTTGGATTTATCTTAGTGAAGTGCTTTGGGTTTCTTAAATCTGGATGTTCATTTTGTTCCCCAGATTTGGGAAGTTTTGGTCCATTATTTCTTCAAGTAAACTTTCTGTTCCTTTCTATTATTTTGTGATTTCTATATGAGTAAATTGGTCCCACATAATTCTTTTAGGATTCCTTAACTCTTTTCACTGTCTTCTTTTTCCTCCTCTGTCTGGATAATTTCATGTGACCTATTTTCAAGTTCGTGGGTTTTATTTCTTTTGCTATATCAGGTCTGCTGTTGAAACCCTCTAGAGAATTTTTCAATTTTGTTATTGTAGTTTTCACCTCTAAAATTTTTATTAATTTTTGTTTTTTTGGGTTTTTTTGGTTTTGTTTTGTTGTTTACAATTTCTGTCTCTGTTGATATTCTTTTGAAATTCATCTTTCAGCTCATTGAGCTCCCTTAGTTATTTGAATTATTTTTCAGATAATTTTATATACTTCCATTTCCTTTGCATTTTGTTTCTGGAGATTTATTTTGCTCCTTTGGTTTTGCTGTTTCCCTTTTTCTTTGTGTATCATGGAACTTTGAGATCACATTTAAGAAAATTAGTGACCTCTTTCAGACTTTATGAACTAGGTTCATGCAGGAAAAATCCTTTGCCAATCACCCCAGTTGGAGGTTCTAGGGCTTCTCATACTTCTTCTATGAATCTATCTTTGGATTTATTTAAGAAAATTCTCAAATTGAAGGATTCCCCAGTCTTTTAGGAACGTGTGATCTCTTGCTCCCTCGGGTGTCAGCCTTAAGGGTTCTAGAGTACTGTATGCTGGGACCTACCAGTGCTCTGAGTTGAGCAGTTGAGAAACTAGTACCTTAGGCAATATCCCTAAAAGGTGGACTCTTGGATGCATACTCTACTCTCCCCCAAGGGTAAGGCTGACAACCTGTATTATCCTCTGTTTCATATATTCCAGGCTTTCTGCAGCAGCAGCAGCAGCAGCAGTAGCAGCAGCAGCAGCAGCAGCAGCAAGCTTCTTAGCTTTTGTTCTCAGCAGCCCCTAGGTAGGTAACCAGAATGTGTTGAGTCTTTTCAGTGCTTCAGAACAGATGAGACAGCCATCAGTGCCTTAAGCAGCTTCTCAGCAATCTTGGATGTTGGATGAATGCCCCAAGTTTTTCCCTCTGCAGGAGTGGTATTAGGGACCGTGATGAATGAGTATGTTAGTTCAATCTATCATCTTTGTTCTTAGTGGCTTCCAGCTGAGTGCTTAGATTCTGTCAGTGCTTAGATTCAAACATGACAGAAGCCATTCCCTTGGTAGCTCTTATAAAAGGTCTGAACCCTGTGTGTATGTTTCAATCTTCTCTTTTTTTCTCCAGGGAGAACTCAGGAGCTGGGAGTTTTCTCTGAACCAAGGGGAGAGATCATTTTGTGGGTTTGGCTAATGGTGGTTTCTTACTAACCTAGAGTGTTTGGATCTCTTACCTATTTTCTAGATTTCTCACAAAGGGAACTGGTCTGTGTTTCCTTGTAGGATTGATGACTTCATAGGATCTGGAGCTTCCTATTCTGCCATCTTGTTAACATTGCCCCTTTGCTTAATTTTCCTTTTGTTACTAAATGAACAAGTTGTTGGCTAAACACAATTAAAGAATCTGTCTCTGGGTTTATGATTGTCATGTGTCATGTAATGATAAGATACATTATGCATTGTTGGGCATCATAGCATGTACATACCCAATCTAAGATGACTATAATGTCACTAGACAATATAATTCTAGGGTCAGTTACCGTATATGCAGTTCATTGTTTACTGAAATGGCACTGTGTGGTACATGAATATATCTTATGACATTGCTTTATTAGTAACGTAGGCTCACTTGACCAGTCAAGGCTGGAATGCATGTAGCTTCAGTTTCTTTTCATTCTTTTGTATAACTAGGACCATTAGAAGTATGTATGAGATACAAATCTGTATCAGTCAGTGTTTACTAGAAGAAACATATAATACAAGATATAGAAATATATAAGAATTTATAAGATTGGCTTACAATGACCCACAGAGTCAGATCTGGAAGAATGCAAAGGATCTGTCTGCACACTGGAGATCTGAAGGATCCAGTTGAAGATCTGCAGCTCAATGTAGTGTCCCATGCAAGTCCATATCAGGAGGCTGATGAGTCTGTGAGGGAAGGCTGAGGGTCTGTACCAGAAGGCTGAAGAATCTGCAGTGGAAGCTGAAAAGTCTGCACTGGAAGCTAGGAGGTGACATCTAAGGTGAACTCCAAGAGTGGATCTCCTATGAAGAAACAGAAGCAGATCTGTCTTTTTTCATTTCTCTTTTATACCATCCAGGTGACAAGCTGCCTTAGGATGGGTCTTCCACATCCTATGGTATGAAATTACTGAGCCAATTTAGTTGAGCTTCTTTTACTCAAGTTGATACAATCAGTCAATCATCACAGAAGGGCTCTGCTAGATGCCTAATAAATTCTCTCATTATTTTTGGCAACAGTAAATCTTTACATTCAGTAAGCCAAACCTCTTGCACAGAAAATCACCAACAGAGTGAAGAAACAACCCACAGAATGGGAAAACATTTTTACCAGCTGTTTATCAGACAAAGGACTAATATCTAGAATATATAAAGAACTCAAAAAAATTATACCACTGAAATTTGAATACCTACTCCAAAAATGGACATCTGAAATAGATACTTCCCAGATGAAGAAGTACAAACAGCAAATAAAGATATGAAAAAAGTTAACATCACCGGTCTTTTGAGAGATGCAAATTAAAACAACACTGAGCTTCCATCTCACTCCAGAAAGAATGGCTATCATCAAGAAATCAACCAATTACAAATGCTGGCAGGCTGTGTGGGAAAAGGAACCCTTCTTCACTGTTGGGAGTGTAGACACCGTAGAAATCAGTGTGAAGATTCCTCATAAAACCAAAACTAGAGGTTCTGTTAGACCCAGCTATATCTCTTCTTGGTATCTTCCCAAAAGGATTAAAAGCACCATACCACAGTGATATATGCACACCCATGTTTGTAACAGCACAGTTTGTAATAGCTAAAGCTTGGAAACAGCCCAAATGCCCATCGACTGATGACTGGATAAAGAAGATGTGGCTATATATATATGTGTGTGTATATATACATATATATGTGTGTGTATATATATATATATATATATATAGTGGAGTACCATACTGCCATAAAGAAGGACAGATGAGACATTTCTAGGTAAATGGATACTTCTTGAGACCATACTCTTTAAGTGAAATGAATTGGACACACACGTGTAAATATTGCATTGTTTCTCTGGTGTGAGAAACTGAAAGTGTAAATGAGGTCCAAACTGTAAAATAGACATTGTGAAATAGGAAGAAACTGTTCAAATGGGAAGGGGAACTAGGGAGAGGGGGAGGGGTAAGGAAGGGAGTGAAAAGAGAAAAAAACAGAAAAGAAGGAAAAATTGGAAACAGTTTTTGTAAATGAGGTGAAGAGGGATTGAAGGGAGGGGAGGGGCTTGGGGAAAAAAAAGAAGAATCGAGATATATCATGTACAGCTGGGCATGGTGATGTATGCCTGTAATCCCTGCACTTGGGAGGCTGAGGCAGGAAGATTGCTGCTAGTTTGAGGTCAGCCTCAATTACATAGAGAGACCTTGTCTCCAAAAAAAAAGATATATCATGTACAAGCACAAATTCCCTATGATGAATGTGATCATTATATATATCTAAAATGTACCAATATGCTTAATTACTTTAAAAAACAAAAAAGCTTCACTAGTGTAAGGTTAAAAAAAGAATGACATACAGTTTGAAAGGCAGTAATACATAGTGGTGAAAAGCATGAATTTAATAGTCAAACAGACTTGTTATTTGATGGCTGATTTGTTTCATTGGTGTGTGATTAATCATTATGAAATGTCTTAGTCATTTGGGGCTGATAAAACAAATATTCCATAGTCTAGGTGGCTTAAACAACAGACATTATTTCTCACAATCCTAGAAGCTGAGGAATGGAAAACCAAGGGACATGTATATTTAAGGTCTGCTGTGGTCCCACATCCTGGTTTAAAGATTGATGTTGTCTTGCTGAATCTTTAGATAGCAGAGAGAGGAGAAACAGACTTGTTTCTCTTCTTTTAAGGCCACTAATCTCATCATGTGTCCCTACCCTCAGGACTTAATTACCTTCGAAAGATTACCTCCAAACACCATCACATTATTGATTAGGATTTCAACATATGAATTTTGGTGGGATAGAAATATTCAGTACATACCGTCACTCAGTCTTAGAGTGTAAGATCTTTTATTCATAAAATAGTAGTTATCCTTATCTTCTAGTGGTATTTCAGGGATTAAATAAGATACTGTAATGACATGGTGATATAAGCCTATAGTCCTAGCTATTCTAGAGTTAGAGGAGGAAGGCTCATATTAGTTTAGGAGTTTGAGGCCAGTCTGGACAACATAGTGAGAACCCTGCTAGAAAGGAAGGGAGAGAGAGAGGGAGGGTGGAGAGAAATGAGTATATTGCTGTTACAGTTTACCGAACCTGTGTTTTTCCCTTTCCATTGTGTAATCTTATTTGAAAAAAGTATTTTTGTAGTGTTAATTTGGAAAATATATAACAGGGAAATGCAATTATGAATTATGTCGTAAGTTTGTATTTTCTAAATTACTAAACCTCATCTGATATTTCAGAAATGATATTATCTTTACTGAATTAATTAGTTATAATTGATCACTCATATTGCTTGTGTGGACTTTTAGTAATAATATAAAAACATCCTTTGCCTCTTTTGAACCAGTTTGAAAAAGAGTGACTTTGTCTTTACTTTCTTAGTTTACTGATGAATATTTTTATTGTTAAGGCAGCATTCAGTGCCATCTCAAAATTTTTTAAATCTTTAAAGTTAGCTCAGAGTTTTGTCTCTTAGGAAAACTGGCTGAGTTGTGGTGGCACACGCCTGTAATCTCAGCTATTAAGGAGGCTCATGCAAGAAGAATACAACTTCTAGGCCAGCTGAGCAATTTAGTGAGACCTTATGTCAAAATAAAGTAAAAAAGAACGACAGAAGATGGCGGACTAGGAGACAGCCTGCACTCACAAGTTGCTCCAAAATAGTCATCCAAAACAACAGGTATGTAGCTACATGCTGACTACATCTTGAGAAAGGTAGCAACCAGGAGAAACCTTGAAATTTTGGTAATACGAAAAATAAGCAAATTGACTGAAGCAATACACTCAGGCAATGAGTGAACTGTGGCTCAGCTGGGAGGGTCATTTATCCCTACTGTGCAGCAGTAAAAAGGAGAAGCTTAGCATTCCATTATGAGCATAGACTCTGCTACTTGACAGAAATACAGCCTGAGGAGAGAGGAGATCTGACTACAGCCAAGTGGACAGGGATGCAAGTGATAATTCTATTTCTTGCCAGATTTAGACAAAGTTGGGTTGAAAAGTCACCTTAGCAGTTCTCCTCCACTCCTTTTCCTCAGTAGAACAAGCAGAAAACTGACTTGGGCTAAAGTGGGATTGGGAAGGCATTTTGGGTAACTCATCCTGTGTAGGTGCAGAAAATCCCCCCAGAGCTGTAGCCTCTGAGAGTTAACTACGGGAAGGAAGTGGCTACCCACCTTAATAATTAGAAGGAGTCCAAGAAAAGGTGATTGTGACACAGTAAAAAAAAAATCATGAGATTGGAGAGAGCCCTTCCCCTGGCTCATAGGGTATTGAACTCTGGGCTTGGAGAATCAAGAGAGGGACAGGTAAATAGCCGTAAACAGCACTGGTGCGAATGTAGTCACTGGCAATGAGTTCAGCTCCATGAGGTTTTGTGGTGGGAAGGGTGCTTGAGTCTGAGGGTATCCCTTGAGGGAACCAGGAGCCTTTAACACAAACACAAAAACTGTGCACCTATCCCTGGTCTGGTCTGCTTAGAGGAACTCAGAATACCCAGCAGTCTGTAGGCACTGGCCAGCCACACCTCCAAAAGCTTGATCTGGAAACTTAATGAAAGTTTTGCTGACTATCTGTACTTGCCCACAAACTAGGGAAGTAACAGATTCAGTGGACAGTCTCTATTCTTTGGCCCCTTTATTCCCAGGTATAGAGGATTTTAACTCATTAGTTGAGATTTAATTCAGCCACTGGATAACCTACCAAAGTTCCCAACTACAACCACAAAAGGGAAGAGCTCTGCCTCCTGTATGCTCTGTATGCCTTCTTCTATTTGGACAAAGGTGGGGGAGAACTCTGTACTAATTCAAACTCTAGTTTAAATACCGCCACATCCCAAGAAGAGTATTGGATCTGTTTTGTTTTACAAGTGACAGGGGGATTTGTATGTGTTTATAAGTGCTTAAAAGTGCTAGCTATTGCTTTTACTTTTATAGTACCTTACCATGTCACGAAATGTTCTCCAACACCAAGGGTTGTTTCATATGTTTATTAAGATTGTGTTTCTTTTATTTCATTAATTGAATTCAGTCTCTTCTCTTGCTTCCCATTTTTATTTCCTTCCTGTCTCATCTGGTTTCTCTCTCTCTCTTTCTTTCTTCCTTTCTTTCATACTCGCTCAAATCTCCCCTCCCCTCTTTTCTTGTATATAAATTTTATCGTTAAAACTTTTTTCCTTTTCTTTCTCTTTTAGAGTGTGTGTGGCATATGTGTGTACATAAATGTGTACAAGTTGATTATTGCTTTTTGCTTTTATACTCTTACCTTTTTTTGTTAGGTTCCCTATCACCAAGAGTCTTCTAATTTTATTTCTGCTAGTTTGCTAATTGGATTTTTTCCCCTATATTTTCTCTCAATTTCCATTGGTATTTTCTTTCCTTCTTTGTTTCTTCTCACATAACCTCTCAAGCCTTCTCTCCTTTCCTGATATAAAAATTATTATCATCAAAGCTGGGCATGGTGGCACATGCCTGTAATCCCAGCACTCAGGAGGCTGAGGCAGGAGAATTATTGCAAGTTTGAGGCTAGCCTGGGCCACATAGTTCAAGGCCAGCCTAAACTACATAGTAAGACCCTGTCTAAAAAAAAAATTAGCATCAAAAACTACATTATTACTATTCATTTGTCTTCCTGGGTTAATGAAAAAGTAGAGATTCTAAAACAAGCTTTAAATTATGTATTGATTTATATGAATATTGGTAGTTGTTCTGTCCTTGCAGTGCAGTGCTAGAGATTATACCTAATACAGTGCTACTTCAGTTCATGAACTTAAACCTTTCTACAAGTCTGATCACAAACTGAATTGAATGAGAGCCAAATCAAATTTACCCATAAGGTCAACATTTTTTTCCCAGTAAATCTTTTAATTTTTACATCAAGTTATTTGATAAAATAGCTACACAGATTAGAGTAAGGGAGTAGTCAATGAAGGTGTTTAATGAAGAGACACTAGAAGACAATTTTATTAGACATTTGAGAATCTAAGCATAGTAAAGTCCAATTTTTGTCCATACTTTCCTTATTTTGAAGATACATGCTCCAGAGGAGCAGTGTTCTCTCTAACCAAGTGCTTATATATCACCTTTCATGTATGAATCTGGAACATACCCATTTTCTAAACAGTGATTACAAAGGGACTAGGAGATGGAGGGAGGGAGAGAGGGGAAGAGGATATAAAAAGAACCAAGATGTGTTATGTACATGTATTAATTAATCTCCCACGATGAATGTAATCATTATAAACAGTAAGCATATACTAATAAAAATAATAAAAAGTAGTGATTGCACATTTCAAATACATAACTACTAGGTCCTTGTTTATTGTTAATTTGTTTTCATCTTGGATTTATATCATCAGAACACAAGACGACGAATTTTTTATAACCTTTGAGGGCTCATACTTGTAAAATATTTGCATTTAAAATCTTATAAGTGATTGATCCAAATAAGTTTTAATTTCTAGGTCATCTGTTTCTTTTTTTTTTTGGTACTGGGGATCGAACTCGGGTCTTTGCACTTGCAGAGCAGGCGGCAAAACCACTGAGCTAAATCCCTGGCCCCATCTGTTTATTTTCTGTCATCTTTGTAATATAGCTGCCATTATCATTTGCCCACTTAAGAATCACATCAAGTTAATTTATGTATAAAACATAAAGGATGAAAGCCTTTTGTAATTTGTGCTCTTAGCAGAATGAGTTCTTCCAGATTCTTTTATTGCTGTTGAATAACTAGGTGAAAATACTATATTTCCTTTTTTGTTTTGAGAAATAAATAGTTCATTATTGATATTTTTAGTTTGGGAAATTCATTTAGGATATGATCCTACAGCACGTAACACTGGGTTTTAAACACCCCCCCCCCCCAAAAAAAAAACCCATCCCTTTCCTTTTGTAAATTTTTACTTTAGCATGATAGTAGCTGGTTGTGGATCTCAGTACTTTTTCTTGAGGGATACAATAAGCAATCTTTGTGTTTACCCGCTTGGTAGGATGAATGGCAAGCTGTGTGGACATGTACAAAAGTGTCATACCTGGATTTGAACCCACACCATGCTCTGTCTAACAAGGTTTGCATATGTTACCTGAGCATCACAGAGTGTATAATATACCCATATCACTCTAGGGTTTGTTTTTTAAAAAGTCTTCTTTTGATTTTTCTGGTAGAAGTAGCCCAGTTCAGTACAATTGTACATGAAAAACTAGATTAGCAAGTTTTCGAGGAGGTCAAAAGTGAATCATCAGATTACTCATGCATGGATGATGAAGATGATCCATTATGGTAAAATACATGTTTTCATAACAGAAGAGTGGTTGTGGGTGTATGATGATGATGATGACTTTGACTTTGACCAGTGTGAGCCAAAGTTCCTGTGACAGTGAAATGGAACAAGACTCATAGACACAGGGAATGCAGGGCTCCTTGTTTTAGAAGATGAAAACAGCAATGTGCATATGTGTTTGACTAGTTGGAATGTTACAAAATGGTCACACAACCAAATCCAATGTTAGAACTAGGTCTGAAAATATAGTGAGGGACTTGATGGGGGTGAAACCTATTGGACAGAATGCCAGCACTGCCATTCAGTTTTGGAGATTGTAACAGACAAAATGCTACAAGATACTGTGAAATACGCAAAGGCGGAAATATAAGTAAAATATTCTGTATGCACCAAGAGCCATATTCAAAAATGTATTTATTATGACACCTTACTAGCTGAACTGAAAGCATTCATAGGTCTGCTGAACTTAGTAGGGATTTCTCATGGTAACTGCAGGAATGTAAAAGACTTATGGAAAAGTGATGGGTCAAAATGTGGCATAAAAATTTATGCCCTTATAGGTGCAAAGACTTATTATGCTTCGATTTAGAATTTATCCTGGAATTCAGCCATCAGGTCCTTACTCACATAGTAATAAACCAAATGATGTTGTGAACAGACTTTTTGTTCCCATCTCATAAACTAATTGGAATGTGACATTTGATAATTAGTTTACCAGTTTCCAATTGATGTTACATTTGCTAACAGAATGCAGATTGACCAGTGCCTGAACTGTTCATGGGAACAAAGCAGAAATTCTAAATGAAATGTTACAATTTCAAAACAGAGAATTACATAGTATAATCTTTGGATTTCAGAAAGATTTTCACTGGCCTCACAAATGGCCAAGAAAAATAGCTGCTACTATTGTCAACCTTGTACCAGGATAGAAATATTGATAGGGAAACCTTGACAAAACAGAAGCCTGAGATGGAAACTTTCAACAACAAAACCAAAGGTGAAATAGATGTTGTTGATGAGTTATGCAGCAACTATGATGTCACTCAAAACACAAAGCGTTATGTTTGACTCAATCCTAAACATGTGTAGCATAAATAGTTTGATAGTTTACAAAGAAAACAAGTGCAAAAAATCATGAGGAAAATTTCTTACACTATTGGGACTGGAACTCATAAGTGATTGTTTACAGGAGAGGAAAAACAAAATGTTTCTTCCCATGGAACTACACAAAAAAATTGTGGAGCACATTGGTGAGCTGACAGATGATCAGGCAGGTGCAGCATGTCAAAGCCCTATTATGACAACAGGAAAACCAAAAAGATGTCAACTGTGCCCTACAGGAAAGGACAGGAAAACAAAACATATGTGGTATCAGTGTAAGCCATACTTGTATATTGTACATGCAATTTTCATGTGTGAAGATTATTTTTGACAATTGAAGTGAAGATTATTTTTGTTGTAGAGTTCCATTGGTATTTTCATTGTAGTTCACATGGATTTTTTATCTCTGATATTATCTTTTAGGTTTTGTAAGCAAGTGCACAACTGATGTGAACACATTGATGTTTATTCTAAATGCACAATACATATTAGGAATTTTATACTTTAATTTATTGATATTTTATGTTCCTGTTAACTACACATTGTATAATATAATAAGAACCTCCTGACAAAACAACAAGACTAGTGAGATGTCAAGTATGTCCTACAAAAAGACCAGGAAAGCAAATCATATGTTCTGTCAGTATAAGTGATACATGTGTATGGAACATGTTGTTGATTTGTGTGAAGACAGCCTTAGGTGTGATAATTGAAGTAAAGATTATTTTTTTTGTAGAATGCTATTGGTATTTTCATTGTAGTTCATAGAGGAATTTATTTCTGTTGTTCTTTTTTAGACTTTGTACACCAAAAAACAGTCCGTTGAAAATTTTGCTGCTTTTTAAATAAACACAATAAATACTAAAGATGCGATACTTTATTTTTATGATTTTTTTCCCATGAAGTGTTCATTGTTTAATATAATAAAGCTCATAAAAGTAAAATTGATAATTAATCAATAAAAATATTTTAAAGAATAAATGTGGGTGTGACATACCCATGTTTATGCCCCTTTATGACAAAATTAGTGTTATGCACCATGGTTAAAGAATCATGGATTTCATAAGTGCTTTCTGTCTCTTTGCATTAACTTTTTGAATTCTGAATTCTCAACTATATTTAGTGAAAGTTCAAAGTATAATACAAGGACCTATTCAATTTTTATTTTATTTTACTTGCACATGTTTGCAGTTCATGCAGGTTGCAATCATCTCAGAGAATTGTGTGCACATACCACAGTCTGCTTCCTTTTTAATCCTTTTTCCCTTCCCTCATGCTCCCTTCCTCCTCTTCTTCCAATTTCCAACCTAGTTTTTTGTTTTTGTTGATATTAATCATAGCTCATTTTATGGCATATAATGTTTACATTAATTGAAATTATTACATTCCTGCCCATGATACATCTTTATTCTGCTTATTTCCTCTTCTTCTCCTCACCCTTTGCACTTTTCCCCTTGGACCACTTCCCTGTTGCAAGATATCAATCTCCTTGTCCCTTCTGTCCATCCTTATTATTCTCTTTGTTCTATGCCTCACTCAAATGAGAGATACCATATGGTATTTAAGCTTGTGTGTCTGGTTTATTTCACTCAACGTTATATTTTCCAGGTGTATCCATTTTCCTACAAATGTCTCAAATCTGTCATTCTTTATAGCAGAGAAGTATTCCATTAAGTACAGACACCACATTTCCTTTATCCAATCATCTGTTGATGTTATATAGGCTGTTTCCAGGATTTAGCTATTACAAGTTGTGCTACTCTAAACATCGGTATGCACGTATCACTGTAATGTGATGTCCCAAGCTCTTTGGGGACAATACCTAGATCATACCTAGGTCATACAGAATTTCCAATTTCAGTTCTTTGAGAAGTCTTCATACCAATTTCCACAATGATTGTACTAGTTTACATTTTCACCAGCAATGCAGGAGGGTTACTTTTTTTTTTAACCACAACCTTGTCAACATTTATTCTTGCTTGATTTCTTAATGTTTGCCATTCTTTCTAGAGTAAGATGGACTCTTAGCACTGTTTTTAATTTGCATTTCTCTCATGGCCAGAGATGTTGAGCACTTTTTCCATATATTTGTTGACCGTTTGTATTTTTTCCTTTGTGAAGTGTCTGTTAATTTCTCTTGCCCATTTCTTGACTGGACCTTTAATTTTAGGTGGTTTAATTTTTTTTTTAGGTGGTTTAATTTTTAAAAATTCTTTTTATATGCTAGATATTAGTTCTGTCTGAGGAGTAGCTGGCAATTCCACCCCCCCTCCCCCATTTATTAGGCTATCTTGTCACTCTACTGATTGATTCTTTTGCCATACAAAACCTTTTTAGTATGATACAATTTATTTTTTTATTTTTGCTGTTATTTCTTTTGCAGTTGAAGTTCTGTTTAGAAAAATCTTTTCCTATACATATGTCTTCAAGTGTTTTACCTGTTTTTATCTTCCAGTAGGTTCAATGTTTGGCATATGGATCTTTGGCATATGGCAATGGATCTTTGATCCATTTTTATTTTGATTTAGTATGTTGTGAGAGATAAGGGTCCAATTTCAATCTTCTACACACAGATAACCAGTTTTCCCAGCACCACTTTTTGAGTAGACAATCTTTCCTTAGATGTATGCTTTTGACTCCTTTGTTGAAGATTAAATAGTAGAATGTGCCTGGGAAGTTTCTTTATCCTCAGTTTTGTTCCATTGATCTGTGTATCTGCTTTTGTTCCACTACCATGCTGTTTTTTTGTTTTGTTTTGTTTTACCATGCCACTTTTATCACTATTGCTTTGTAGTATAGCTTGAAGTGAGTTATTCTTCCTACTTTGCTCTTGTTTCCCCTAATTGCTTTTACTATTCTAGGTCTCTTGGTTCCATATAAATTTTAGGATTGTTTACTCTAGTTCTATAAAGCATGCTGTTGGTCTTTTTTTTTTTTTTTTTGGTACTGAGTATCAAACTCAGGACCTCGTGCTTGCCAGGTAGGTGCTGTGCTGCTAGCCCTGGGCCCCTGCTCTTGGTCTTTTGATTGGGACTGCATTGAATGTGTATGACAATTTTGGGAGTATGGCCATTTTGATAATATTGATTCTGCCTATCCAGGAACAGGGAACATGTTTCCTTTTTTTTTTTTTGAGTACTAGGGATCGAACTTGGGACCTTGAGCTTGGGAGGCAGGGGGTGGAACCACTGAGCTAAATCCCTGGCCCTCCATTTTCTGATATCCTCTTCAATCTCCTTTTTCAGAGTACTTTAGTTTTCTTTGTAGTCTTTCACTTCTTTAGGTTAATTCCTAGGTATTTCATTTTTCTTGAAGCTACAGTGAGTGATATTTTCATAATTTACTTCTCATCCTATTCATTGTTGGTATATCCAAATGCTAATGATTTTTTGTGTTAATCTTGTATCCTACTATATTGCTGAAGTTCATTATTAATTTAAGAGTGTTTTGGTGGTATTCTTTGGGTCTTTTATATAGAGGATCATGTCATCTGCAAATCATGATAATGATAATTTTAGTTCTTCCTTTCCATTATATACCTTTTTTATTCCTTTCTCTTACCTAATAGCTCTCTGGCTAATGTTTCAAGTACTATGTTGAATAGAAGAGGTAATAGTGGATGTCTTTGTCTTTGTTCTTCATTTTAGGGGCAGTGTTTTTAGTTTTTCCCCGTTTAGTATGATGCTGATTGTTGGTTTGTCATATATAACTTTTATCATGTTCAAGTATGGTCTTTCTTCAGGGTTTTTTTCATGAAAGAATATTGGATTTGGGGCCGGGGATTTAGCTCAGTTGTTCCACCGCCTGCCTCGCAAGTGCAAGGTTCTAATTTCAATCCCTGGTACCAAAAAAAAAAAAAAAAAAAAAAAAAAGAATATTGGATTTTGTCAAAAGCCTTTTCTGCATCTATTGATATGATCATATGGTTTTTGACCTTGCTTCTGTTTATATGATATATTAAACTTATTGACTTATGTGTGCTGAACCATCCTTGCATCTCTGGGATGAAACTTACTTGATCATGGTATGTGTTCTTTGATAATGTGTTGCATTCTGTTTGCTAATAGCTCACTGAGGATTTTTCCATCTGTGTTCATTAAGGAGATTGGCCTATTGTTTTCTTTTTTAGTTGGATCTTTATTCGGCTTTGGAGTCAGGGTGATACTGACTTCCATAAATGAGTTTGGGAGCAGTCTATCCCTTTCAATTTCTTTGATGAACTTGAGGACAGTTGGTGATATAACATCCTTAAAGGTTTTGTAGAATTCAGCAGTGAATCCATCAGGTCCTGGCCTTCTTTTAATTGGTAGATTCTTTATTACTTCGTCAATTTTGTTGCTTGCTGTTGGGGTGTTGAGTATACTATGTCTTCTTGGGTTAGTTTTGGTAGTTTATATGTGTCTAGGAATCTGTCCATTTCTTCAAAATTTGATAATTTGCTGGAATATAATCTTTTGAAGTAGTATTGTGTGGATTTCTAAAATGTCTGCTGTGATTTCAGCTTTTTCATTTCTAATCACATTGATGTGTTTTCTCACTTTATCTTGGTAAATATGGCTAGGGGCTTATCTATTTTATTCTTTCAAAGAAGCAGCTCTTTGATTCATTGATTTTTTTTTTTTTAACTGTTTTTAAGCTGCAATTTCATTGATTTCCATTCTTTTTTTTTTTTTTTTTGTACTGGGGATCAAACTCGGGACCTTGTGCTTGCGGGGGCAGGCGCCGGAACCAGTGAGCTATATCCCCAGCTGATTTCCATTCTTTATAATTTCCCTCCTTAATTTTGGTTTAGGGCTGGTTTGTTGTTTCTCAATTACCTTAAGTTTTCTCATAAGGTCTATTTGCATTTGTTCTGTTTTTCTAATGTGAGCATTGATTGTGATGAGTTTTTTCCTCTTAAAACTGCTTTCATTATGTGCCAGAGGTTTTGATGAGTTGCACCGTCATTGTCATTAACTTCCAGAAAGTTTTAAATTTCTTCTTTGATTTCTTCTGTGACCCATTGGTTGTTTAGGAGTATATTGTTAATTTTTTTTAGAAGCTTTTGCCTTTTCTGAAATTTCTTCTGTCATTAATTTCTATTTTCATTGCACAGTGGTTTGATAGTATGTATGGGGCATTTTCTATTCTTTTTATTTACTTAAATAGGCTTTATAGAATAATATGTGATCTATTTTGGGAAAAGTACCACATGCGTCCGAAAAGAATATATAATCTGTTGTAGAGGAGTGAAATACTCAGTATATGTCCAGTAAGTCCATATGTTTCAGGTGTGGTTCAGCTCTGAAACTTGTTTATTGGTTTTTTGTTTAGTTGATCTATTCATTTGTGAGTAAAGATGTTAAAAATCCCCTATTATAATTGTGTTAGTATTTATTTGACCTTTTAATTTCAGCAGTTTTTGTTTTATGAAAATAGGTGCTCCAGTATTCCATGCATATATATTTATTGATGTACCTCTTCTTATTGGATTGTTCCCTTAACTAGTATGTAGTGACTTTCTTTGTCTCTTCTAATCAGTTTTATCCTGAAATTAGGCCGGGGATTTAGCTCAGTGATTCCACCGCCTGCCTCGCAAGCTGAGGACCTGGGTTCGATCCCCGGTACCAAAAAAAAAAAAAGTTTTATCCTGAAATTTACTATGTCTTTTATTAGAATTGCTAACCTTGCTTGGTTTTGGGGTCCTGGTGCATGAAATATTGTTTTCCTTCCTTTAATTTTTAGTCTTTGAATATCTTTTTGCATCAAATGAGTTTCTTGAATGCGACAGATTGTTGGATTCGGTTTTTTGACCCAGTCTCCTATTCTGTGTCTTTTAACTGGATAGTTGAGGCCATTAACATTGAGAGATATTATTCAGATGTGTTGGTTATTTTCCATCATTGCCTTCTCTATCTGTTGGTGAATCCTTTGTTTTTCTTTTCCCGATGGTTTTTTGTTGCTGTTTATCCATTGACTTCACTAATTTCCTCTGTATTTTCAGCTGTGTCGGATTTGTTGTTTCTGTCAAGAATATACTGAAGTATTTTCTCTAAAACTGGTTTAGCACTCATGTATCTTCTGACTTAGTCTTTTTTTTTTTTTTTTTTTGGTACCGGAGATCGAATTTGGCTCCTTGTACTTGCAAGGCAGGCGGCGAAACCACTGAGCTAAATCCCCGGCCCTCTGACTTAGTCTTTTTCATAGAAATACCTTACTTTTCCATCTACTTTAAAGGGTACCTTTGCTGGCTAAATTAATCTAGGTTGGAACTTATTTGCTCTTAGGGTTTGAGATTCTTCACTCCAAGCTCTTTTGGCCTTTAGGGTTTGTGTTGAGAAGTCTGCTGTGATTCTAAATTGGTTTACCTATTTGTATGTGATTTTTTTGTTTTTCTCTGGTTGCTTTTACAATTCTGTGTTTTTCAGCCAGGTGTAGTGTTGCATGCCTGTAATCCCAGCATTTGGGAGGCTGAGGCAGGAGAATCGTCCTGAGTTCAAGGCCAGCCTACACTATATATAGCAAGACCCCTATCTCAAAAAAAAAAAAAATTCTGTTCTTTTGCTGGCTATCTGATTATCAGGATGCGCCTTGGTGAGTTTCTTTTTTCTTCATAATTGTTTGGTGCTGTATAAGTCTTACTTACTTGTATTTTAAACTCTTATATTTGGGAAATTTTCTTCCATGATTTCTATAACATGTTAGTGAATCCATTGGTGCCGTCTTGCAGTTTTTCTCTAACTCCAGTTCATTTGGTCTTCTTGTCATCTAGTAGCTGCTGGATAGTCATCTCTTGTTCTCTTGTTTTCTTTTTGGCTTCTTTGAGCTCTTTATTGTAATTCACTATTTTGTCCTCAATATCAGACATTCTCTTCACATTGGTCATTTCTGCAGTGTATAAATTCTATATAATTTTTTATTTCAAGTACTTCTGTCTGACATCTTTTCAAGGATTCTGTATTCTTGTTAAATCTGTCTTTCAAATTTTGAACTGTTTTAGTTAGCTCATCCAGTATTTCACCTGTTTGCCTGAAATTGACTATGGGCATAGTGAGTGAAATTGACTATGGGCATAGTGATTGAAATTGCTGTGAACTTTTGGTTCATTTCCTCTTTGAAGTCATACATTTTCTTCATCCTTTCTGTAAACTTTTCATTGATTTCTGCTACCTGGTATTTATTTTCTTCTCCCTGTATGACCCTTTGCTCTGCTTGGGAGAACTGAGGTGGTTTGGAGATCTTCTATTTCCTTGCTTTCCCATACTCCTATGTGTATCTGTGTTTGTGTGTATGTATAATCTTTAAAAAAATTGCATAATGGCCCTCTTTTTTCAACCCCCTTTTTTGAGGAGTTTACTGCAGGTTGGGGACTAGAGAAGTGAGGAGAGTTTGTGGCTTATATGGAGATTTTTAGTAGAATGTTGCCTCCTTGTGAATAATTTTCAGCTTTGTATGTAGAGTGCTAGTATTTATTCCTCCTGTTATTTTCTTTAAGTGATTTCAGCTCCGTACATGTTTTGCCAAAAGAATTACTTCTGGTTATAACAGCATCCACAGATATAATCTTACAGCACTTCTGTGTGATAGGCCTTGCAGTTACACTTACTCCCTTTGTTTATTCTCAATGCACACTACACAGTTTATTGTTTGTGGTTGTTCTGCAGTGAGGTAGGTGAAGTGGGATGGGGAGAATAGGAAAAAGTTGGATGAGGAGTGTTGGACACTAAGAAGGAGGTTTGAAGGTGGAAATAGTGATAGATGAGAAGAAAAGGTTGATGTCAGGGTCTGATTTTACTGGAGTACTTTTAGTTGAGTTAAAGGGTTAGTAGAGTTTTCAGAGAATATTTTGTGGGAATAAGGGCAAGATATAGGAGGAAAGGAGATGTACTTTGTGATTGAGGAAAGCTATGTGGTTGTCAGAACTTCTTAATGGGGAGGACAATAAGCTAGGTAAGATACTGAAAAGCCAAAGGCTTAGGATGGGGAGGATAAAGGAGTAATACTAGAGAAGATAAGGGCAGCTATGAGAAAGCTAAGTATGTGTAATTTAAGAACTTGAGAGGAGGAGTTGACATGTTTGGAAAAAGAATAAAGAAATATGTTAATAATATTATCTTTGGGGTTTGAACAGAAGAAACTAGATAGGGAGCTGTGAGACAAGGCACTGAACCTAGACACCTATTAAATCAGAGCCAATGGAGGAACAAATATATAGAAGTAACAACCTAATAAACACAAGAAACCATAAAAGAACATAACATAACCCCACATTACTAAATAAATTTTTAAAACATACAGAAACTTAAATCTGAAATGTCCGATGGGAACACAGATTTAATAATCCAGTGAGACATTGCATATGTGATTCCCAAGTAGTTTCTTTGTTAGAGAGTTTGAGTGCTCATACCCTAGTATCAACTCCTCTGATCCCTCCTAGCAGTACTGAAGCTAACACAGACTCAGGACTTCTTTCTGCCAGGTTGCAGGCATTTGTACAGGGTCAGATCCAGTCTGAGTTCTACTGTTAGGAACTCTTGTTGGTCCCCTTGCTAGGTGTAATGATGAATTCTGCAGACAGGTTCACTGGCACAAAATTGTTCTCTGAATCAGGATTATTCTTATGCAATCAGATCAGGTACAGCAGTAACAGACTAATCCGTTATGGTGGTATCTGTCTGGACTAGTTGAGAATCCAGATTGAGAAATACAGGTTGAGAAATAACATACCATGAAACCCTTTTTTTGAATCTCCTTTTAGCCTAGAGAAGAAATCCCCAGATATAGTATAAGCATCTTAACAACTGAAGTCTTGACCACAGTTAATATGCACTGAATGATATGGCTGTGTCTCCTCTAATGGTGAAAAACAGCATTCAACAGTAATTTTATAGAATCAGTTATATAAAGCCCAAGGGGTTGGGAACTGGGTGGTCAAGAGGGGGGAAGAGAAGGGAAGAAAAAAAAGAAGTATTTTTTAAGTCTTGTGCTCTATGGTATTAGAAGGAGAAAATAAGATGGGAGCAAAGGAGCCTAATGATGGTAAGGGTATGTTATATATTTAGAAGGGGATAACAGAAAAGTAGATACAAAATTGGTAGTGAGAAATGGGGATGGGAAAAGATTCTATGTCTGATATTCGTATAAGAGAAAAAGTTAAAGGGAGATAAATGAAAAGGGGGAAAGAGAAAAAAATTGCGAATGAATAAGACACAGGAGAAAGAAGTCAGACAAAGAGATATGGATAAAAGTAGGAGGGATATAAAGTGACAAGGGAATAGTTCCTTACCCCCTATAAACTATATTGGGAAAAACAAGGCAAGAGAAAGAGAAGCACATATACATAGACACACTCAGAAAAAAGGATAAAATAATGGAATAAAAAATGTGGAGAAAAATGTACAGAAGGAGGAAAACAGCAAAAAAATTTTTAAAAAGTAAAATAAAAGATGAAAAAATAATACAATCAAAGTGTAATAAAAGAAAATTTTCTGTTGTTTTGGACGTATATTTTTTTTCTCAGCTGAGAGTTTTTTTCCTCAGCTGAGCAGCCCTTAAGCCAGGTTGTCTCTGTTCATGCTGGAAATCTAAGGTGGCAATCTCCCCCTTCACAGTGTCAGGTGTAGAGATCTGCTTACAGTGAGAGCACAACACCAATGTGAGCTTCCAATCCTGTGTAAATCAGTTTGTGCCTGACCTCTGCCTGCAGGAGCTTGGTCTGTGTTCACCAGCCCTTACCTCTCAGCAGGACTCCTGCAGTCTGTTCTTCACCTACTAGCTCTCTCCTGTGACTCACCTTCCATCATCTACTCTGGGAACTTGGCATTGTGAAGCCACCAAGGGGCTGCTCTGGGCCCAGGCTCAAACACTCAGCCCTTCCCTACTATGGCATCCCCACCAGCCTCTGCTCCACAGCTGCAGCTGTGGAACCCTGTATTGAGGTCACTCACTAGCTTTTTTTTTGGTACCAGGGATCGAACTCGGGTCCTTGTGCTTGCACAGCAGGTGGTGAAACCACTGAGCTAAATCCCTGGCCCAACTCACCAGCTTTTGATTGTAGAAGGCTACTCTAGAAGCAGTGTCCCGCAATTTCCTTGCTGATTTCAGACAATTCTTTTGGTCCCGATGGAGTTCTCCAGTTATTCATGAGCAAAAAAGTTATTAGTTTCACTTTGCCTCCCAGCAGGCAAGCCATCTGCTGTCAGTGGTGCTGCATGGTTTCTCCTCCAGTGTGTGTTCTATTTCCTTTGTGTCACTTAATCCTATTTTCTTCTCTTCTGTCAGTTCCCTTGTAACCACTACTCACTTTGGTTCCTCTCCAAGGTGTTGTTTTTCAGACTTTAGACACTTTGTTTTGGAGGAGGTGAGTTGCTGGCACTCACTACTCCACCATTTTGGGACCAATCCCAAAGGTCAACATTGAACTTAACCATTGACTTTGATTCGGTTCTTGTCCAATTTGGTTTGCAGCCAGAATTGTGGAATTAAGTTTGTGAACGCAGGTACCACTGTATGTTGAATAGGTCAAGATGGTTGCTTTCTTGATGAATTCACACACAAAGCCAAGGGCATATTATAGGGAGGAAGATATTTACTCAAGAAATCTTCACAGTAGTGGAGCTTTCTATCCCACATGATCTACAAACTTAAGCAGAAAAATAAAAGGATCATGAGAAAATAAGGCAACAAGATGCCTCCAATAGTTCATAGTCCTCAAAAGCTGACTCCACAGATACTGAAGTGGATGAAATCCCAGACAAAGAATTTTTTAAATCTTACAGTTAAAATGATCGTGAAATAACATAGACAAATAAGCAGCCGAATGAGTTGATTCTTAAGATAATCAATGAGCTTAAAAGGAAGGTTTTGGAAGAGAATCACAGACCTCCTGGAATTGAAAAATTCAGTATGTCAAATAAAAGACTCAATTGGAAGACTTGACAGTAGGCAAGATTAATCAGGAGAATGGATATCAGGACTTGAATATAAGTTTTATGTATTATAACAGTCAGTAAAAATAAATAAGGAACAGAAGATTATCCAAGAGCTCCTAGACAACTCTGAAACAAAAAACATAAGAATCATTATATTTGATAGGTGCTTAAATATAGGCTAATGGCATAAAATATTTATTCATTGAAATAATTGCAGAGAATTTCCTAGATCTGGGGACTGTTATGGATATCCAGATGGAGGAGGCATTTGAACCCAAAATAGAACTAGAAAAGAACCTCTCAACGAACCATAGTCAAACTGTCAGAAACTCAGAACAAAGGCCCCACAAGCTCAAGGTCCTGAGTTCGATCCCCAGTACCAAAAAAGAAAAAAGAAAAAGTTGTTAGAGAGAAGTGCCAAATCTCTTACAAGGAAAAACTCATCAGCATATCAGGAGATTTCTCAACACAGACCTTAAAGGCTGAAGCACTTAAAGTGAAATTTTTCAAGCCTTCAAAGAAAATACTTGTAAACCCAGATTACTACATCTTGTTATGCTGTCCTTCAAAAATTGAAGGAGAATGTAAGACTTCCCATGATAAGGTTAAACTAAAGAAATTCTTGACCACAAAGTCAGCACTACAGAAGATACTTAGAGAGTGCTAAATGGAGATAATAGAACCAGCACCATGAGGTCAAGGGAAAGAATAATTCTTGCTGGGAGAGTAGTTAAATGAGAATCAGAAAGGAGTCAAGTAAGGATAATCTGAAATGACAAAAATCACCATATAACTTTCAATAATAACATTTATATTAGCTTTCCTATCCCTGAGAAAAGTACTCAACATTTGCAAGTTAAAAGAGCAGAGGTTTATTTTGGCTTACAATTTCAGTGGATTCCATCCATGGTTGGCTGGCTCCATAGCAGAAATACCATGGTGGAAGAACCTGGCCAAGGAAAGCTGCTCACACAAGAGGCAGCCAGAAACAGAGAGAAAAGAGAAAAGCCAGGCCGTACCCCTTGTGATCCACCTCTTCTGACCTAACTCCACCTCCAAATAGCACAGTCAGCTATTAATTTATCAGTGGACTAATCCACTGATTAGTGTAGCACCCCATTATCTGTAATCACCTTCCAAAAGCCTTCATTCTGAACATGAGACTGTTGGGTAACATTTTAGACCTAACTCATACTATTTTGTCCTGACCCCCAAAAATCCATGTTACCCAAAATGTATTTAGTCCATCTATAAGAGTAGCCAAAGTCTTTACAGGTTCAGCAATCCTGAAAAGTCCAAGTTTTCATGTCTTCTCTAAGATTCAAGGCAAACTCTTGGCTGTAAAAGCATACGTTTAAATATTTTGAGCATACAATGACCCAAGGTAAATATTCTCATTCTGTGGGGTGGGTAGGGGAATTGAAAGGAATCAGATAGAAGCAAGACCAAAAACCAGTATGTTAAACAAATCCTGTAGCTCCATGTGTAGCACTGGGTCAGGTTGTGGAAAGATGTGAATTCTAAAGTGTGTAGGCAGCCGCACCCCTTGTCCTTGCTGTTTGTAGCCCACATGGCCTCTCTCATGGGTTGGCATCACTAACTCCTTGGATTGCCACTGTAAATTTGGATTTACTCTCACGCTTTATGCATCACCTCCTCAGGGGCTCCTGCCAGAGACCATAACTGACCCTGTCATACATTTTTGCCTGGCCTCCCAGAGCTTCTGAAATCTGGATTGAAGCCTCTGTGACCCCATAACTCTTGCATTATCCGTGTCTGAAAACCAGCACCATGTGGATGACATCAAGGTCTGCTGCTAGCTCAAGCAATAGCCAGGCTCCTTTGGATTATGGCTGCAGTGGCTTCTGACTGCCTGGATGGCTGAACTTAGGGAAATTTGCAAGAGCATACATCCCTATTTGAGCAGGGTGCCCTGGGGCTCTTTCTCAAAGCAAAGTTTTAAAGAAGCATATCCTTATCCACCCTTAAACCTGAGATGGGTGGGTTCTGGCCATTTTCTGAGATTATTGTCAAGTCATCTTTCCTATTGTCTTGATTCAAAGTACTTGACTTGTTTTTATTTATTTTTGTACCCGGGATCAAACTCATGACCTCGCACTTCCCTGGCAGGCGCTGTGCCACTGAGCTAAATCCCCAACCCTACTTGACTTGTTTTTAATGCTAACATTTGCAGCAACCATTGTTTCCTTGTCTCTAATTTTTGAAGTTCTTTATTTCTGGTGAGACTATAAACTTTTCACATTGGATTTTACTCCTGATTTTCATTGTAGATGTGGGTAAAAACAGCCAATAGAACCCATGCTACAGCCTTAACATTGGGCTGCTTTGACATTTCCTCCACCAGATTAATTAGTCTATCACCTTTAGTTTTTATTTTATTTTTATTTATTTTTGGTACCAGGGATTGAACTCAGGACCTTGTGCTTGTGAGGCAGGTGCCACTGAGCTAAATCCCCAGCCCTCCATCACCTTTAAATACAGCCTCACACACAGTATTCAGGTATGAAAAAAAGTGAAGACAAGTTATTTGCCAGAATGTAACATGCCTGGTGTCTAGGCTATTTCCAGGAGAGTCCTCATTCCCAACTGAACCCTCATGAGCCTGATCTTTAGTATTTGCATTCCCATTAGCATTCTGGCCTTCTCTGTTCCCCAAAGAATCTCTAATCTGTTCACAACAGTCCAGGGCTCCTATATCCTGAGTCTTCAAACTTTTCTAGACTCTTTCCTGAAACCAATTCCAAAAGCTTCTAAATCACTTGGTCAGTTAACAAATGTCACAGTGATAACCTCAATCCTGGCACCAGTTTTCTCCATTAGTCAGTTTTCCTGTCACTGGGATAAAATACTTGAGACCTGTAACTTAAGGGAAGTGAGGTTTATTTTGACTTACAGTTTCCCTTGGTTCAGTCCATGTTCAGGCAGCTCCAAGGGCTCCAAGGCAGACATGGCATGGTGGAAGGCCCTGGCTGAGGAAAGCTGTTCACATAATAACAGCCAGAAGCAGAGGGAGAAGGGAGGAGCCAGAGTCAAGAATATACCCTTCTAGGTCACACCCTCAGTAACTTACATCTTCTGACCAGTCAGTCCCTGTGTCTGAACAGCACAATTAGTTATGAACTTTTGAGTATAGCATCCCCATAAACTGTAGTCTTCTTCCTAAGGCCCCCCTGTAAATATGAGCCTTTTGGCAGACATTTTAGTTCTAAACCGTAACATGTAAAGCAAATGTTAAAAGACACAAACTGGCAGGTTGGATTAAAAAACAAGACCCATCTTATATATTGCCTAAAGATATATACTTCATCCACAAAGACATATACAGACTGAAAGTGAAAAGATAGAAAATGATATACTTGTATCTGATAAAGGTTGACTTCAAAACATACAGAAGAGACAAGATTATGGCATGTTAGGAAAGGGAACAATTCATTGAGCAGACACAACAGTTGCAGACACATATGCATCAAGGGACAGCCAATTTCATGAAACAAACACTTAGTGATATAAGATACTCACCAGGAGAATCATAATCTTAGTAAATAAAAAGAATTGAAATGATCTCATGCATCCTATAGTACTGCAATGGAATGAAACTGTTGACTGCAAAAGAAGTCACAGAAACTATGCAAAAACATGGAGTTTGAATAATACACCCTTGAAAGATCATAGGGCTACAGAAGACATTAAAGAATAAATGTTCAAGTTCTTAAAATCATAAAAATTGAAAGACAGTATATCATCATCAGAATTGATGCAGCAATAAAAACTCTTACTAGCCAACAAAAGCCCGGGACCTGATGGATTTATCAC
Organism: Heterocephalus glaber; assembly: GCF_053883595.1. Taxonomy (NCBI): domain Eukaryota; kingdom Metazoa; phylum Chordata; class Mammalia; order Rodentia; family Bathyergidae; genus Heterocephalus; species Heterocephalus glaber. Next base: position 2,260,262 of record NW_028258301.1, read on the forward strand.
TGGATATTTACCAGATGTTTAGAGAAGTATACTAAAGGACCTCCAATTTTTCCATGTAATTGAAAGGGGAAGAATGCTTTCAAACTCATTCTATGAAACCAGCATCATCCTAATACCAAATCTGGATAAGCACTCAACAAAAGAATAAAACTATAGGTCAGTATCTTTGATGAACATAGATGCAAAAATTGTCAATAGGACTCTTGCAAACAGATTTTAACAACATATTAAAATGATTTTTACTGTGACCAAATTGGTTTTATCCCAGGGCTAAAAGTATGGTTCAGCATGTGGTAATCAGTAAGTGTAGTAATCCACATAAATACAAACAAGGATAAAAATCACACCATCATCTCAGTAGAAGCAGCTTCTGGCAAAAATCTAGTGTTTCTTCATGACAAAACCCTTATGGAAATGGTCATAAAAGGTTCCTACCTCAAACTGATAAAAGCTATATGTGATAAACCTACACCCAATATCATACCAAATGGTAAAAAACTGAAAGCATTTCCAATCAAGAACTAGACAAGGTGTTCACTCTCATTACTCCTGTTCAATATTATACTTGAAACTTTAGCTAGGACAATCAGGCAAAAGAGTCAAAAAGATACAAATAGAAAAGGAAAAAGTCAGATTATTCCAATTTGCAGGTATTATTCTTTAACACAAGACCAAAAATTTCACCAGAAGACTTTGAGATATTAGACAATTTTATCAGAATGGCAGAACACAAAATCAGCACACTCAAACAGCCTTCCTGTACAGCAATAATGAACCCACTAAGAAAAATTTAAGAAAACAATTCCATTCAGAACAACTTAAAAATTAAATGCCTAGGAATCAACCTAAGGGAAAAAAAACCCTTTAATGAAAAAATCAGAGAACACAGAAGAAAGAAATTGAAAAGGAAATTAGGAAATGAAGAGACACTCCTTGTTCTTGAATTGGCAGAATTAACATTGCTAAAATGGACATATTCCCACTAGTGATCTGTTCATTTAATACAACCCCCATCGGGGAGGGGGGCAACATCCTTCATAGGACTTGGAAGAAGAATCCTAAAATTCATGTAGAACCGGAAAAGAGCCAGAGTAGTCAAAGGAATCTTGATCAGAAGAGCAAAGCTGTAGTCCTCAAATACCAGATTTCAAGTTATACTACAAAGCTGTAGTAACAAAACAACATAGTTCTGCCACAAAATATATAGACCAACCGACTAGAACAGAAGCCACAGAATTAACCCTATGAACCTATAGCCATCTGATTTTTGAGGAGGGGGCCAAAAACATTAGAGAAAGGCCACCTTCAACAAATGGTGATGGGAAATTGGATACCCATTTTCAAAAATTGAAACTGTCTCATCCTGTAACAAAAAAGTTCAAAATGGTTCAAAGACCTAGTTATAAAACTAGAATGTTTGAAATTCCGGGAAGAGAACATTAAAGGAAATACTTCAAATGATGAACACAAACAAAGGCTTCTTGAATGAATGTAAAATTTCAGTAAGTAAAGGAAATAACATATCAGGAATGAATGAATGGGATTAGATCAAATTAAACAGCTTCTACATAGCAAAAGAAACAACATTCTTAAAAGACAACCTACAAAATGGGAGAAAATTTTTTGCTACTGTTCTGATGGAGGACTAATATCCAGAATATCTAAAGAACTCAAAAAAAGCAATTTCCCCAAAACAAATGACCAAATTCAAAAAATGGGCAAGTGAACAGAGAAGTACAAATGGCCAGTATGTACATGAAAAATATTTTTAGCCATTTGGGAAATGCATTTCAAAATAACTTTGATATTACATTTTATCCCAATAAGAATGGGAATCTTGAGGAACCCAAACAGCAATGAATGGTGGGAATGTTGCTGGGAAAAGGGAACAGTCCTTCAGTATGGATGGGAATCATTGTAGGACTCATCAAGAAAACAGAAATTCCTTTTAACCCAGAACTACGTCTTCTGGGTATATTCCCAAAAGAATTGAGGCTACTATAGTGATACATGCATCCTCATACTTTTAGCAGTGTAATCCACAATAGCTGAACTCTGAAAACAGCCTGGATGCTTGCCGACAGAGAAATGAATGAAGATAATGTGGTATACATACACAATGGAATATTATTTAGTCATAAAGAAGAAAGAAGGAAATCATGGCATTCGTAGGATAATGGATGGAATCTGAGACCATCATTCATAATAAGCCAGACTCAGAAAGTTATATATTGCATGCTTTCTCTTATATGAAAAACCTAAAGTCTAAATAAATGAATAAAATAAAGGAGTGATGGGGAAAATAGAATACAGACTTTTGTAGATTAAGGAAGGGGATGTAGATAAAGGTGGTGGGGGGGGAAGGGGTTGAAAATGAGCAATATATGCTACTCGCATGTACTAGTTCTCTAAAATGAATATCACTATTCTATAATACAGTCATGTACTGATAAAACATTAAGGAAATAAAGTTAAAATACGGCTGAGATGTAACTCAGTGAAGGAGTATTTGCCTAGCATACACAAAGCCTTGGACTCAATCTCTAGTACTATATGGGTGGGAGACTGGAATGGGGTCCAATATTAAATACATTTTAACTGCTATTATGTTGCATGTAGTTGAATTCATATGAAGGAACAGTGTCTTCAAAGTAAACTGGTTCTTTCTGTTGATAGATTATTATTGTCTGCTGAAAGTTCATGGGTATTTTGAATAGTTGAACTACTTCCTTAAATGAGTAAACTCCCTTGGTCATTTCAAGAATAGTGTATTAGTTTTCACTACTGTTTGCTTACCGTCTCAAGTTTCAGTCCATGGTCACTTGGGCCCATTTATTTGTACCTCTGGTGAAACAGAGCATCATGGCAGGAAACGTGTGGTAAAGTAGAGCTACTCACCTCATGGATGCCTTGAAGTAGACAGAGGAGGGGATCTGGTTCCCAAAATATTCAAGGGCATGCCCTTAATGTCCTACCTTCTTCATCTGACTTGTTTTCACCTCCTAAAGTTTTCATCACCTCTCAATAGTGCCATCAACTGAGAAATGGGCATTTCACATCCAAACTATAATAGATGGCTGTAAGAAACTGTGACTTCTCGGAATTGTGTTTGTCAATATTGAACTTTAATTATACCTTAATGTGGAGAATTGTGGAAATATTTTAAAGTTTTATCATAAAATCATATGAACGAATGTCTCAAGATCACATTTTGTAAATTGTTGATTTTATAATCCGCTGTAAAGAGGGCCAGGGATTTAGCTCAGTGGTTCTGCCTCCTGCCTCAGAAGCCAAGGACCCAAGTTTGATTCCTGGTACCAAAAAAAAAAAATAATAATCCACTGTAAAAATAGACTTGGATTGAAGTGTGATAGAGCAGGAGTGATGAAGTTGTCATTTTGTTTGAGAAAACAAATATTAAAATAATTACAAACATATTGTAAAATTTGACTCGAATTATAATCCATATATTGTAATGATATATACCTCCTCATACTTAACAGTTCCAACTGTATTTATTCTGGATAATTACTCTTATTATAAAATATATGCCAGTCAGAGACTCATGTCATGTACTTTCTCTTTGTTCTCTGCTAGTATTACTTTGGAAAGCATATTTAGGGTTAAGTTTTGGGACTTGATAGAATTTTTTCTTCTTTTGCTACATTGTAGTGTGTCAATTGCATCACATTGTCATTTGCATTTTTCCTTTATTTTTGCCCCCTTTGTTACTGTTCAGGAACTAATTTTTTTCATGAGTTGTTAAAATAATTCCTCTGTTTTCTGTATGTTCAGTTTTTTCTTCCTCTTATTTTCCATAGTTGCTCTTAAGCAATCTTTCTCAAGCACCAATCTCTTCATGTGCTTTTAAATGGCTCCCTATTTCCTGTATTATGCTATTTGATTTGACCTTTCTTGTTTAAGCTTTTTCAGAAACTCCTACTGAACTTTGAGAATCTCATAAATATCTCTTCTTCTATGAAGACTTTCTTGACCTCTAGCAATGTAGTTATCTGGAATCACTCACTCTAGTGCTGTAAAATTTTGTACATACTCTGAAAAATAAAACATCCTATGCTTTGTGTTTCAGGTTTCCTTTGTGAATGTTAACTTCTCAAATTTAGAGGCCAAATCTTATTCTTTAAATTTTTTCTGGAGGTATAGTGTTAGGTATAGCCTCACATCTGTTGAAAAAAGGAATGGCTCTATTAAGACATATCTATAAATATAGACATAGATACATATGAATTCATTACCCTAGGATATTAAAAAATAGTACTCTAAATTTTATATGACCTGCAGTGTAATTTTTATTAATGTAGGCCATCTTACTGGTATTCGGGAATTCCGTAAGTACTATTTTTGCTGTAGCTATAGACATATAAACTTTAAAACGGGGAGATGCTTAGTATAGCTTCTCATGTTACTACGAGGAAAATGCAACAAGATACGAAAGCAAGGCTAAAGGAAGCCAAGAAATTTATATCAGAGTGACATCTAGTGGTGATTGCATTGATGTATAAATTTTTTTAGTGTCCTGTTTATTGCATTTTCATTTTATTACCAGAACTTCTGAGTTTCATTTTCTAATGTTGAATAAATTTAAAGAATTATTTTAAAGAAGGAGTCCCTCTATAAAATACTTTCTAATATACAGTAGTAGTGTGATCTCCTTGACAGTAAGCATTATTATGTATTACTAGGCTTCCATGGTCTAATAATAAATGTAGCCTAACACATGTATTTGTTTATTAGAGTTTGTTCAGTCTCAGTGCTAAGAACAAACCTGCTTTTGCAGGGCCTGTTGAGAATACCTAGTTCTATTTATGGAATGCAACAGAAAAATAGGATGTTACTTTTGAACTACTTGTCATATTTTTTAATTTGTTCTTGATGTATTTTGTCAAAGGTACTTTTGTTATATTGGATTCCATTTTAATTTAAAACAGTCAGTTAGAATGTGAAAAATTTGAAACATTTTTAGTCTGAAAAAGCAATGTATGTTATTTCATACCAGTTTTTGCCCAGAATTTACAAACTAAGTTCCTGGTTTTTCTGACTCAGTCTAGCTGTGTAATCTTAGGCAGATGCCTTAACTGCTGTATTCTTCATCCATGCTTTATGAGTACTGACCACTGTCTTTGTTATTAATACATACAAAAGAAGCAAAAGGAACCATCTTATTTACCTTAAAAAATATTGTGAACATGAAATGACAGGAAAATTAATTACAATTTGTATTTTGGGAAAGGATAGACAGCAAATGTTATCTGTGAGTACTGTTGTTTGATCCACATGAAAGTTGATGTCTTTTGCCTTCGTGCCAACAACTGTGTACACCCCAAATAATTTATAGTCATTTTAAAACTCAAATAAGCTGCATGTTAAGCTGTGGCCTAAATGTGCATAGTTTGTTTTTACTTATTCATTAGAAATCAAGCTTTGTATTCTGAAATTGTCATCCACTAATTGTATGTTTATGGGGTATAATTTCAAAAGAGTAAAAAAATTTCATATTTGAGGCTGAATAGCAATTGTGCATATTTATACTATAGTTTTAAAAATTCATTATAGTTTTTTAAATATTTTACTTTTAATTTTTTTATTTATGCATGTTTGCAGTACAAAATGATTACATTTTTTGTGGGCAGTTGGTACATGTACATAATGCATCTTAATTCTTTATTCATCCCTTTCCCCTCCATTCCTTCCTCTCTCCATTTCTTGGTGCCGTTATCCTTTGCAAAAGATGTATCTCCGTATTTGTTATCTGTCTTTTATGTTGCTCTTCATTTACACTTTATTCTAAGAGAAACCATGCAATATTTAAGCCTTTGTGTTTGATTTATTTCATTTAACATTATGGTCTCAAGGAGCATCTTTTTCTACAGATGACTCAAGTTTATCCTTTATGGCAGAGTAGTACTCCATTATGTATAAAGACTAAACTTTCATTATTCATTCATTTGTGCATGGACATATAGGCCACTTTCAAGATTTAGCTATTATGAATTGTGCTGATATAAAAATGGGTATGCATGTATCACTGTAATGAGAAGTCTTCAACTCTTTCAAGGACATACCTAGAAGAGGGATAACTGGATTAAATGAAATTTCTATTTTTAGGGTTTTTTTGAGGACTCTCCATACTGATTTCTGTAGTGGTTGGACTAGTTTACATTCCCATCAACAATGTGGAAGGTTCTTTATTTCCCACAGCCTCACCAGCATTTGTTTTTATTTGAGTTCTTGATGATAACCATTCTTTCTGGAATAAGATGGAATCTCAGTGTTGTTTTAATGTACATTTTGCTCATGCAGTGATGTTGAACATTTTTTCATGTATTTATTGGCGATTTAATTTGTTCTTCTGAGAAGTGTCTATTCAGGTTAGTTGCTCATTTTTTGATTGGATCTTTTATACTTGGGGAGGTCTAAGTTTTTTTTTATATTCTTTATTCTAGATATTAAGTCTTTTTTCTGAGGGATACCTTGCACATTTTTCCCCCTTTCTTTAGGTTGTCTCTTCACTTCGTTGGTTGTTTTTTTTTGTTTGTTTGTTTGTTTTTTGCTGTGCAGAAGCTTCTTAATTAGATAGGATACCTTTTTTTCCCCCAACATTGGGGATCAAACTCAGGACCTTGCACTTGCCAACCAGGTGCGGCACCACTGAGCTATATCCCCAGCCCCTTAGATACCATTTATTGGTTCTTGATGTTATTTCTTATGCAATTGGGGTTCTGTTCACAAAGAGCTTGCCTATGCCGAAGGTTTCAAGAGTTTTACGTATTTTGTCTTCCGGTAGATTATTTTTGCTTTAACATTTAGATCTTTGATTCATTTTGATTTTAGTTTATTGTCTGGTGAGAGGTATGGGTCTAGATTTAGTCTTTTGCATATCAATAGCCAGTTTTCCCAGCATCATTTGTTGAAGAGGCTGTCATTCCTCCAGGATGTGTTTTTGGACTCTTTGTTAAAGACCAGATAGTTGATATGTCTCCTGCTTTACTCTTATTGCCCAGGATTGTGTTTGCTATTCTGAATCTCTCCTGGTTTTATGTGAGTTTTAGGTTTGCTTTCTCTAGTTCTGCAAGGAATGCAGTTGGTATTTTGGGATTGTGATATATTGTTATATCACTTTAGAAAGTATTGCTATATTGATTATATTTGTCCTGCCTAACTAAGAACAGGGAATATCTTTCAATTTCTGATGTTCTCGGTAAATCTCTTTATTCAGAGTACTGTAGTTTTTGTTGTAGAGACCTTTCTTAGGTTAATGCCTAAACATTTAATATTTTTATGGTATCGTGAATGGTATTGTTTATGTAACTTCTTTCTTGATGAGTTCATTATTAGTATAAAGGAATGCTATTGATTTTTGTGTGTTCATTTTATTTTATTTTTTATTTTATTTTTATTTCTTTTTGGTACCGGGGATCGAAATCGGGTCCTTGCTCTTGCGCAGCAGACAGCGAAACCACTGAGCTAAATCCCCGGCTCATGTGTTCATTTTATATTGTGTTAAACTACTGAATTTGGTTATGAATTCTTAGAGTATTTGGTGGAATTTTGGGGGTCTTCTATGTACAGGATTATGCTTCTGCAAGCAATGATAATTTGACTTCTTCCATTCCTGTTCATATACCTTTTAATTCTTTCTCCCCTCCTGATTACTCTGGCTAAAATTTCGAGTGCTGTATTAAACAGAAATGGTAATAGGGGACATCCTTGTGTTGTTGCTAATTTTAGAGGAAAAGCTTTCTGTTTTTTTCCCATTTACTATGATATTGGCAGAAGATTTGTCATAAATAGCTTTTTTCAGATTGAGATATCTAGATATCTGTATCTATGTCTGTCTTCAGGGTTTTTATCATAAGCAGATATTAGATTTTTATTAAAGGCTCTTTCTGCATCTATTGAGAGAGCTGTGTGATTTTTGTCCTTACTTCTGTTTATGTGATGTATTGCATACATTCTTTTGTGTATGTTGAACCACCTTTGTGTCCCTGAGATGAAGCCTACTTAGACATGATGTGTGATCTTTTGATGATTTGTTGCATGCTGTTTGCCAGTATATTGAGAATTTTTGGATCTATGTTCATTAAAGAGATTGGGCTGTAGTTCTACTCTTTGGTTGGATCCTTGCTAGTTTTGGTGTCAGAATATTCTTATCTTCCAGGAATGATTTGGGGAGTATTCTTTCTCTTTCCATTTCATTCAAGAGTTTGAGGAGTATTAGCATTAGGTCTTCTCTGATGTTCTTGTAGAATGGATTGGTGACTCCTTCTGGTCCTGCGCTTTTCTTAGTTGATAGGTGTTTTAGTACTGCTTCAATTTAATTGCCTGTTACTGCATTATTCAGGGTTCTACATCTTCTTTATTCAGTTTTGGTAATTCATATGTATCTAGGAATCTACTTATTTCATGTGAATTTTCCTAATAATCTGAGTACAGGTTTTCAGTATATTTACTAATAATGTGGATTTTGGTGGTGTCTATTGTGATTTCATGTTTTCCATTTCTAATTGTGTTGATTTGGTCTTTTCTCTCTCTCTTTGGTAAATTGGCTAAGGAGTATTTGATATATATATATTTTTAATTCTTTTAAAGAACCAGCTCTTTAATTCATTGGTTTTTTTTTTGGTCTCAATTTTATTAATTTCTGTTATGATTTTATAATTTCCTTTCTTGTACTAGCTTGTTGAAATATTCTTGTTTTTCTAGGACCCTGAGGAGCATCATTAAGTTATTTATTTGGGCTCACTCTGTTTTTGTGATATAGGCATTCACAGATATAAATTTCCCTCTTAGGACTGCTTTCATTGTGTTCGATAGGTTCTAGTATAGTGTACTGGAATTTTGATTTGACTCTGGGGACTAATTTCTTGATTTCTTCTGTGACCTATTGATTACTCAAGAGTGCTTTGTTTAATTTCCATGTGATTGCATAATTTCTGTGGTTTCTTTTTGTTTTCCCATTAAGTTTATTGGTACATTTTAGGTATAAAATGCAGTTACATGCATCATTGGGATCATGTACCTTTACTTGAGTATCTTGGTTCTTATTTTTTTCCCCTTCCCCTGCCTTCCCTTGCCTTCTCTTCACCCCCTCTACCCTTCCCTATTTGCAAAGACTTTGTTTCTGTTTTTTCCTTTTCTCGTATTTTTTCTTTTCCCTTCTTTCCTTTCCCCTACCCCTCCCACTTCCCCTACTCCTTTAGACTTTTTCTTCTTATTATACAGTATCAGTTATACATTTTTAAAATTACAATATCAAGATCTAGGAGACATTACTACAGATTTTACAGAATTATGAAGGATATAGAAAACATATTACAAAAATCTTTTTTGAAATAAGTTTGGTAACTTCTAAGAAGTACCTTGGAAGACAAATTAATGACACTAACTCTGGAGGAAATATAAAATTTGAATAGCAACTATTAAAGAAAGCATTTTCCTAGCTTGAAAACCTACCTATATGACAACAACAGGCTCATACACATTTTAACTGATAAATTATATCAAACATTTAAAGCAGAAAAAAGAAGGAACACTTCTCCCGTCATTTTAGGAAATCAACATTGTGCTAATCCTAAAACTGGATAAAGATAATAGAAGAAAAAAGTATGAACATCGATAGAAATCTGTTTAACAAAACAAACTATTAGAAGTCAGATTTGGCAGTATGTAGAAAGTGGTTTTATTGTAGGAATGGCAGTGTTGGTTCACCATTGGAAGATCCACCCCCAAAAGTCATCATTTTAACAAAGGAAAAGAAAAAGCCATATGATCCTGTCACTAGTTGGAGAAAAAGTATTGGACTAAATTCTACAGCTGTTCATGGTAAAAGCTATCAGGAGGCTAGAAGTAGAACAGAACCTTCTCAACAGATCAAAGACATGTGCTCCATACTTCCAGCAAAAACGCCTTATATGAATGGAGAAGATACAGTGCTTTCTCCCTAAGGTGGGGAACAAGGACAGATACGCCTACTCTTCATCTGTCCTTTAAACTTTGCAACATAGGCCTAAACCAAAATAGTCTGGCAATAAAATGACACAATTAGGATAGGATTGGCAAGGTAAAAGCAAAATCTTTATATGTAGACGAAATGATCGTCTACAGAGAAAATACTAAGAAATCTCTAAAAGCCCCTAGAACTTGTATTTGAATTTAGCAGAATTAGAAAACACAAGGTATATATAAAAATTCAGGTCTGTGTATACTTGCTATAAATGAAGAATTGGATATTGAAATTTGAAAGTTATGTGGGAGTACAAAGGACCTAGAAAAGTAAAAAGAAAAAAAACAGTGTTGGAAGACGTTTAGTACTTAATTTTAAGACTTCCTTTAAAACTACAGTAATCAAGGCAGTGTTGGTGTAAGGAAAGACATATAGATCACTGGAATAAAACAGAGAATCTAGAAATAGAACCACTCATATATGATCCACTGAGTTTTGAGAGATTATGTAACATTAACATTTTATAGAACATAAACTCAATTCAAGAGCAGAGGAAGAGATAATGTTTTCAGCAAATGTCACTAGGACACCTGGTATCCATATATAAAAAATTAACCTCAATCCTTTATTTCCATATGTAAAGATAACTTGAAAGGATCTGTGAACCTAAATACGAAAGCCTAAAAGTATAAAACTTTAAGAAGAAATTATAAGGGAAAATGTTTATGAATTTAGGGTAGGCAAGAATTTCCTGGGATATAAAACACATGATGTATAAAAGAAAAAAATTGTTAAATGAGATTCCATCAAAATTTAGAACTTTAAATGACATTGTTAAGAAAATGAAAAGTAGTCCTTAAACAGACTATATTTATAATGCATATAACCTATGACCAGACTATATAAAGAACTCTTACAGCTCATCAGTAGAGAATCCAATTAAAAAGTAGACACAAGAAGATGATAGCCAGTACAGCACAAGGAAAGGTGTGCAGCACTAGAATCAGAAAAATACTAATCAGTACAATAACAAGATTGAACTATACACTCATTAGGGAGATGAATTTAAAAGGTTTTTTTGTTTTGTTTTGTTTTTTGGTACCGGGGATTGAACTTGGGTCCTTGCGCTTGTGCAGCAGGTGACGAAACCATTGAGCTAAATCCCTGGCCCTAAAAGTTTTAAAAGAACAAATGTCAGCTTAGGTGTGAACCAGGTAGAACTTTCTAGTACTGCTAATGTGAATGTAAAACGAGAAAACCATTTTTGGAAAACAATATAGAAATTTCTTGTATTACTGTTAAGAACCAACAGTCCTGTTCTTAAGTTTTTACTTGAGAGGAATGAAAACACATGTTCACAATAGATTTGTACATACAAGTTGAGTATCCCTTATCTGAAATTCTTGGGACCAGAGTGTTTCAGATTTTTGTTTGAAATCCACTTGATCTGCAAAGAGGATAGCTACTCCTGCTTTATTTTTTTAAGGTTCCTGTCACATGGAGTGTTGTTTTCTACCCTATACCTTTTCAGACTATGAATTTCTTTTTGAATTAAATGTGTTTCTTGTATGCAGCATATTGTTGGATCTTGCTTCTTGACTCATTCTGCCAGTCTATTTCTTTTGATTGGTGAATTGAGACCATTAACATCGATGGTTATTACTTATACATATTGATTTATCATTGTCATGACTTTTTCTTTTTGTTGGATTCCCCTTTGTGTTTAATTTCTTGTCACGCCCGATGGATTCATTCTGCTGTGTTTCCTGGGGTTATGATCCTCGTTGTCTTTTCCTAGGATATTGTCTAAAATTTTTTGGAGTGCTGGTTTAGTATTCATGAAGTTTGTAAGGTGTTCTTTGTCATGAAAGTATCTTATTTTTCCATCAATTTTGAAAGATAATTTTTCAAGGTTCATCAGTCTGGGTTGGAGGCTGTTTTCTTTTAGGGCTTGAAATACATCACTCCAAGCTCTTCTTGCCTTGAGGGTTTGCATTGAGAAGTCTGCTGTGATTCTGATGGGCTTTCCTTTGTAGGTGATTTCTTTTTCTAACTGCTTGTAGAACTGTGTTCTTCTGTTGGGTTTCTGGAATCTTTTTTGTTGTTGTTATTACCAGGGATCAAACTCGGGTCCTTGCTCTTGCGCAGCAGGCGACGAAACCACTGAGCTAAATCCCTGACCCTGGGTCTCTGTAATCTTTATTATTTATTTATTTTTTTATAATATATATATTTATTGGTACATTTTAGGTATAAAATACATTTACATTTATCATTGGGTGTTTGTACCAGAACATGATGTATCTTAGTTTTTATTTTTTCTCCCATTACCTGTGCACCCTTCACCCCCCCCACCCTTCCCTATTTACACAGAGTTTGATTCCATTTTATTTTCTTGTAATTCTTTCTTTCCCTTCTTCCCTTTCCCCTTTCCCTTCCACCATGAAAGTAGTTCTATGCAGGAAATTCATAGCAGTGAATGCCCATATTAGGACAACAGAGAGAACTCAGTTAAATAACTTAATGCAGAACCTCAAGCTCCTAGAAAAAGAAGGGTCTCTGTAATCTTAACAATTATATGCCTATGTGTAGATTTTTTTTGATCAAGGCTAGTTGGAGTCTTACATGCCTCACTTATCAGTATGTCAGGTTCTTTCCCCCTGCTTGGGAAGTTTTCTGCCATCACTTCTGTGAACAGGTTTTTATTTTATCTGCACTGTCTCCTGTTTCTTCATTGACTCTGATCAGTCTTATGTTATTCTTCTTTGCCTTGCCTAGCAGCTGCTGGATTGCTTCCTTGTGGTCCCTTACAATTTTAAAGCAATTTTTCTTTTCCTGATCACTAATTGCAATCTTATCTTCTGTATCTGAAATTCTGTCCTCACATTGGCTCATTCTGCTGTGTAGACTTTCGGTGGAGTTTTTAATCTCCTGGAAATCTGTTTGCATTTGTTTTATGGATTCCATTTGTTGCATATGTTCCATCATGTTCCTGAGCTCATCTCTAGATTTATTAATCATGTTGTGCACTATAAGCACAATGTCTGCTATTATCTGCGAAATTATTTCTGATTTCATTTTTTCCAGATCCTCTTTTGTTGCCAGTTCAGGGAGTCCAGGTGGTTGAGTATCAGATTGTTCCATCTCTTTTCCCCTTTGGGGTTGCTGTAGGTGATCTGCACGTCTGGTTTTGAGACTTATTTGCGTGCCTTCTTATTTTGATGGGGCCAGGGGGATACTGCTGGCGCCCACACAGCTCACCTCCTCTGTGCTGGTGGGGTTGGTATGGCAGCCCGGAAGCCTCTTGTGCACTGGGAGCAGGTCACCTCCTATGTCTGTGGTTTCTTTTACCACTGATTTCTAGTTTTATTGTGCTGTGATCTAATAATATACCTGGGATAACTTTTTCTTTGCATTTACTTAAGAGTTTTTCATGGGCTAGCATGTGGTCTATTTTAGAGAAAGTTCCATGCGCTGCTGAGAAGAATGTGTGTGCTGTCATTATTGGGTGGAACAAATTTGTAGATATCAAGTCCATTCATTTGAAGACATGTTCAACTCTGATATTTCTTTTTTGATTTTTTTGTCTAGCTGATCTGTTTGTGACAGTGGATTATTGAGTTTCCTAGTCTTTTATGTCAAAAATTTTTGTTTCATGAAGTTGGGTGCATTGGTGTTTCATGCATATATATTTATATTTGTTATCTCTTCTTGTTGAATTATTCCCAGCTTATCCAAAATATAGTGATGAGCTTTGCTTTGAAGTCCAGTTTGTCTGAAAATAGGATAGGTAATCCTGATTTCTTTTCTGGTTCCCATTACATGGAATGTTGTTTTCCATCCCTTGATTTTTATTCTATGAATTTCTCTTTAGATTAAATGTGTTTCTTGTATATAGCATACTGTTGGATTTTGTTCCTGACCTATTCAGCCAATCTGTGTCTTTTGATTTTGGAACTGAGACCCATCATATTGAGAATTATTACTGAAATGTATTGACTTATTCTTGTCTTTGCATTATTTTCCTTGATTTCCATTGACTCCCTTTTTCCCCTTCTGCTTAACTGCTCACTCTGTTGTTGTGTTCATTCTATTAGAGTTTTTGGCATTGTTGGCTTCATTCTCTTTTTAGGATATCCTTGAATTTTTTTTTTTTTTGGAGTGCTGGCTTGGGGGCCATCAATTTCTTAAGTTGCACTTTGTCATGTCACCTTTCATCAACAGTTTTGAAAGATAGTTTTGTAGAGTATGTCAGTCTGTGTTAGAAGTTATTTTCTTGTAGGTCTTGAAACATTTCACTCCATTGTTTTTGGCCTTTAAGATTTTGGGAAGTCTGTAATTCTTTTGGGTTTACCTTTATATGTATGTGATTTGTTGCTTTTCTTTAACAGCTTTTAAGATTCTGTCCTTCTATTGAATTTCTGGGATTTTCACTACATGTCTTGGATAGATTCTTTTCTTTTCTTTTTTTTTTTTGGTACCAGGGATCAAACTCGGGTCCTTGTGCTTGCGCAGCAGGCGGCAAAACCGCTGAGCTAAATCCCTGGCCCCTTGGATAGATTCTTTTCTGCTCATGCCTGTTTGGGGTTCTGTATGCTTCACTTATCTGTATGTTAAATTTTCCTCATATTTGGAAAGTTTTTTACTATGTTTCTGTAAAGAATTTTTGGTGCTGTTTGAATTATCTTCTGAGTTTTCACTAATTTCAGTTAATCTTAGATTAATCTTCTTTATATTACCCAGCAGTTGTTTGATCCATTTTTCATGTTTTCATATTGTTTTCAAGGTATCTCTGAGTAAGTGTTCCCCAACATCAGTTCTGACATTCTTTCCACACACTGGCCACTTCTGCTGCTCATATTTTCAATAGAATTTTTAATCATCAAAATTTTTGTTTGGTACCTGTTGATGGACTCTAATTTTTTGCTAAATTGGTCTTTTGTGCTTCATATAATTTTGTTTAAGTCAAGTATCTTCTTTTTTTTTTTTTGCTTACATTCTTTTATTGGTACATTTTAGGTATACAATACATTTACATTTATCATTGGGTGCTTATACCTCTACATGATGTATCTTGGTTCTTATTTTTTCCCCATTACCTGTGTGCCCTTCACCCCTCCACCCTTCCCTATTTACATAGACTTCGTTTCCATTTTTTTTTTTCTTTTCTCATAATTTTTCCTTTCCATTCTTTCCTTTCCCCATCTCCTCCTACCACCCCTACCCCTTTGGACCTTTTCCTATTTCAAAGTGTCAATTATTAGTTATTAATCCTTATTTACACTTTCAGTTTCTCACAATAGAGAAACTATTCGGTATTTACACATGTGTGTACTACTTATTTCACTTAAGAGTATGGCCTCAGTATGTATCCATTTAGCTATAAATGACTCTAGTTTCTTGTTCTTTATGGCTGAGTAGTACTCCATTTTATAAAAAAACCACATCTTCTTTATCCAGTTTCTAGTTGATGGCCACTTGGGCTGTTTCCAAGCTTTAGCTATTACAAACTGTGCCACTGTAAACATGGGTGCACATATATCTCTGTGGTATGATTCTTTTAATTCTTTTGGGAAAATACCCAGCAGGGGAATAGCTGGGTCAAATGGGACCTCTAGCCCTAGTTCTTTGAGGTATCTCCACACTGATTTCCACAGTGGTCGCACCAGTCTCAAGTATCTTTTTATTAGTGTCTTCTGTAAACTGGCTGAACAGTTTATGAAGTCAGCTATCCAGTATATATTGTTTGAGCTTGCTGACCACCTTATTGATCTATTTTTTTGTCTCTTCTTTCATCATTTCAAATAATTCAGTTATGTGGCTTTTGATTTCCTCCTCCTTGATGTCCCCTACATCAGCTTTGGGAGAATTGAGGAATTTTAAGAGGTGTCTTTTTGCCTTGTCTTCTTGTTTTTTCTATTTTTTCCCCCTTTGTTCTGATATTAGTGAATTGATTGTAGTGGAAAGATTTTGTTCCTAATTTGTAGACCTCTTTAGGTAGTGTCTACTCTGGGCATGGCTAGCTAAAGATCTTTGCCTTTATCCCAAGATCTAACTCTTAATTTGAGAGGGGAGGCTGCAGTGTAATTAGTTTAACACTCATTTCAGGGAATGGACTAAAGTATTGTTAATGGAACAAATGCAATCCAGATGTTAACATACATAGGAAACATTAATAGCAACAACCATGCCATTTTGCCAATATCAACAAAGTCAGCAACAATAATAGTATCAAAGTCAAACTGAATGTATACATGTCATAGAACCAATAATGTGCTATGGTTAAACAAAGAAAAGAGATCTATAGTTATAGTATAAACATAAATCAAATATTGATGTACTGTAAATATCTATTAAATGTAACAGCTTTTTCTTCATTAACAATGGAAAAGAATTCAATAGAAATACTAACTATAAAGATTGATACTAGTAAACATAGAGTGTTTGGGAACAGGAGAATGGAAAATGTAAAATTTGAAAAATTAAGCAGTAGAAGATAAGATGGAGAGAAAATTTAGGTAAAAGATCCTGTTAAGGAGGAAAAGTAAATTAATAGAATTAGATAAAAGTAACAGAAAAAAAATCAGAAAAATGAAAAAAACCTCAGCAAAATAAAGGGAACAAAGAACAAATAGGAAGAAGAGAAAAATTAAAAGCAAAACAAAAGCCAGAGAAAACAACCTAAACTACCGAAGCCAGTGAAGGAAAAAGAAAGAAAACAATTTGAGTTAAAAAACAATTCCTTGATATTTTTCATTGAGTGGTTTATTCCAGGATCTGCAGTCTTTCAATCTAGCAATCATGGTTTTCGCCACCTAACTTTATGGCCTGTGGGTTTTTGTGGTGCCCTCCTTGCTCTAGAGGCCACTTTGTTAGTATAACCCAGGTTGCAGCAGTTGTCCAAGCTGAGATATTTCCTTGCTGACATTGGTAGATGGGGAAAATAGTCTCTGTGCTGTATGTGGTCAGTGCGGCAAGGGTTCAAGTAGATGGCTGGATTTATTGCCAGCACTTTCAGATCTAGCCAATGCTGAAAGCCATGCACATTGAGCCTAGCTTCTTACCACAGAGAGTGGGGGATCTCATGTTCTCCTTCCCTGCCTGAGCTTAAACTTTTCAGGTGATCTGTGTCTAGTCCATTTCCTCTCTATGACTGGCGCTTGTGGCTGTCTCTGGTCTAGTCACTGTACTAACACTGGAAACTGCAGTGAAGTTGTTCTGTGGCTCTTTCTGGAATAATTAACCCTTCCCAAAGTGGCTCATGATTAAACCTTTCATATATGGCAGGTGCTGCACTTTAATCCAGACTGGTCCTAGACTGCAGCACCCTTTATAGTACAGGTCTATTGGGAGCAATGCTACATAATTCTAAGGAAAAATCATTTGAGTAGGCCTAGTTCTCCTGCCTACAGGCCAGCAATAACACTCCAAGACATACTTCCATTTTGGCCTCAGGTCATAAGGGAGATCTCAATGATCCCATGATGCTGTAATCCTCCAGGACAAGACCACACCTGTGGGAGACGCCCTGGGAGGAACCAAATCTTCATCTGTGTAGTTCCTGGGAGGAACTAAATCTTCATCTGCATAGTTCCTCATTGTTCTTAGATTACCGCTGCCCCCACCCAGTCTTTTGTTACACCTTGTTCATCTGAATATGATACTGAAATCTACATTATTCATTTGTTACATTTGTTTCTTTGGATGTACTAAATAAAAGGTGCTGCAAGCTAGGGGTCTTTGTCTTTGCTGCCTAGAGCAGCACTGATCAGACCAAAAGCTCAGCTTCTTCTCAGTCTCATTCGTCTACCTTTCCTGTAATTCGCCATGTGCTGCCGTGGCTCGCAGGAGACTAGGACTTACTGCAGAGGTTCTGGTGATATCCCCTTCCCCTGTTCCCTACACAGGTCATTCATGTAGGCCATGTTTCAAGAGGACTTGGTGGCCTAAAGGAGGTAGTTTGTACTTCAGCAGTGGGCGGGTCACTGGCATAGGCTCTCAGCCCTTCTACGCTCCCCACCTGGAAGAGAAATACAGTGGGATTTATGCAAACCAGTGCAGCTGAGAAATGGAGAGTCAGTGAGCAGTGTATCAGAATATACACACCCACGCACACATGGAGTGCCTGTATATGTGCAAAGAAAAATAAGAACCATTGTTTTAATTTTTAATTCATATCTTTTATGGACAAGTCAGGGTACCCCTCATCAAAGTTTGCATAGAGGAAGGATCTAACATTAGTTACCAACATATTGACAGGTTCTGGCATTCTCACAGCTTCCTTCAGTCTCCAGTTATACTGCCCTACCTCTGTGTCCCTTTTCTCACTTCCACAAATATTCCCTCAAAGTCCCTAAACAATAGCCCTTCACTCTAGTTATCAAAATTATTGCAAGAATCCAATCTCCTGTTTTTCACCTATTGACATTTCTCTTCTCTCCTTTCTTTAAAAAAACTAATTTAGCCACTTTCATTTTCTCTTCCTTTTTTTCCTTCCTCTCTTTCTCCACATCCCAGCCTCCCTATTAGGAACAATATTATACAGTCTGTATTGGGCATTGATAAAAGGTTAAAGTTGTCAATACATATTTTAATATACATGGTTGATGTGTTGGATATGTTGACAATTGATTTAAACAGTAGGGATTTTCTCCTTGAATCACAGCAACTGGATCTGATCCTATTAAAAAAGATAGGTCAAAGAGGTAGATATATACCAAAAAGCAAACAAAGCCAAGATACTATCATTTGAAGGGAGATACTAATAAATAAGATTTCTATCCTAGCAACACAGTCTTTCCAGACTGTTTCTCAACTCTCAGCATTAAAAAAAAATAAATAATAAAAATCAAGCAATAAAATGCATCCCAAACTTCCAGCTTCCCTAAAGGTGTTCTAAAGGGCATTAATGAGAGGGAAATAAAAAAACAGATGGCTAAATTATATGATGATAAAAGGAAAAGCAAAACAAAAACCATAAGGTGCTTTGCACTTTCAAAGATATAATTAAACAGTTAATAATAGACTTAATAAAATAATAAGTGAGTTTAAAGAAAATACAAATAAAAAGGAAGTAGAGCTAACTAAAACAATTCAAAACATGAATGAACAGTTTAGCAAAGAATCAGAGTCCATGTATAGGTAACAAACAGAAATCCAGGAGATCAATACTGTGGCAACTTTAGGCAGTAGAAGTAACCAGTATGAGCAGAGAGTGCTGGACCTAGAAAATAGGGCAGATGCAGTTGACTATATGCTTAGAAATACCTTATAAACAAAAAGACATCATGGGAAATGAATCTAAAAGTTGTTAGATTATACAAACAAGACCAAAGTAAGATTAATTGCAATTAGTGAAAATTCAGAATATAGCATGAGTTTAATACAATATCTATTTATAAGAAATCACCAGAAAACTTTTTAAGTGTGAGGAAAGAATTCAACATGATAGAAAATCAAGGCAGATAGAACCCCAAATAGCCACGACCAGGAAAGAACTTCTCCAAGACACACTGTAGTCAAAATTCCAGAAGTCCAACACAAGGATAGAATTTTAAAAACTCTTAGAGACAAACAACATATTATTTATAAGGTAAACCTATTAGAATTACTGCAGATTTCTCAACACAAATATTAAAGGCCAGGAAAGTGTGGCATGAATTGGCTTGAGCCCCAAAAGAAAACAACTTTCCTACCAGACTAATGTATCCTGAAAAACTATCTTTCAAAATTTATATATAATCATATAATCTCAAATATTTAAAAAATCTGGTTATGTTTGTCATTTAATACCTATTATCCTTATTTTTAGGAAAATACAGTATATTGAGAAATGTACAACTTCTGAATAGATTCTAGGAGAAATAAGGTCTTCCATGACAAAGAACAACTAGAAATTCAGAAACACCAAACCTGAACTACAAAAATTTCTGAAGGATATGATAGACAAAGATCTACAGACATGTGGATCAGTGAAACAGAATGAATGATGCAGAAACAATCCCAGGCACATTAAGTCATCTGATTTTTGACAGGCCAAGAAAAATAGAAAGTATTGCAGATCATTTATCTGATCAGGGATTAATATCCAGAATGTAAAAAAAACTCCTACAGCTGAACAAGAAAAGACCTACCCAATTAAAAAGTACACAAAGAACTTGCATAGGCATTTCTCTAAGGACTAATAATCACATTAAAGTACTCAATATCATGAATCATTAAAGAAGACAAATCAAAACTACAATGGGGGCTGGGGATGTAGCTCAGTGGCACAGTGCCTGCCTTGCAAGCACAAAGTCCTGAGTTTGATCCCTGGTACCAAACAAACAAAAAAAAAAAAACAAAAAACTACAGTGAGATGCCACTTTACACTTAGTAGAATGGTTACTATTAAAAAATGGAAAATAAGTATTGGCAAGGATGTAGAACCATTAAATCCTTCTGACTTGCCAATAGGATTGTAAAATGGTGTAGTTACTATAAAAAATACTATATTGGTCTCTCAAAGGCTATATGGAATTACCATATGACTGTGCAGTTTCACTGTTGAGTATATACCTAAAAGAATTGAAAGCAGGAACTCAGAGATGCTGGTATATGTACTTGCCTACAGCAGCATTATTAACACTTTCCCACTGGTGATACAAATGGATCTGATCACTAATAAAATTAATAAAAAGATGCCAGATGGGAAAATTATGCACGTACCACCCATGGTTCAAAATGTCCAGCAGCAGGATATATGAATTATGGCCCTATCATACACATGTTAAAAGTAGAAGCTACCCAATTGTCCATCAGTGGTTTAATTGATAAATAAAATATGGTATGAACATAATAGAATGTTATTCAAGGAATGAAGTTCTGATACATGCTACAACACAGATGAATCTTGAAGACATGGAGCTAGGTGAAATAAGCTAGACACAAAGTGATATATGTTGTAATATTTCACTAATAAGAGGTACCTAGAGTCAAACTCAAAAAATTGCAATAGTAGGTTCCAGGGTCTTAGAGGAGTTATTATTTAATGCATATAGAGTTTTTACATTTGGGTTGATGAAAAAGTTCTGGAGATGGATAGTAGTGATAGTTATACATTGTACATGTACCTAATCCCACTGAACCATATGCTTAATGGTGAAAGTAGTACATTTTATGGTATGTATTTTTTATGTAATAAAAAAGCTTTGGTTGCTTGATTGGAAATAAATATTACTTTATTTTTAAATAGTGAGATAATACTTCACTAATTGCAAATAAGCTCATATGTTTCTGTTGTGACTTTAAAATTCACTTGTAACATTTTATATATTAATTAAATTGTACTTTAATATGTTACATGTTTTACACAAATATTCCCCAGTTTGATATTGAAATTATCCTTTACTGGGTATCTGCTTTGCAGATAAATCCCCCAATTTTTTGTTTACATTTTTCCTTTTTTGTGCTTTTTGAGATCAGGCAGTTTTAATTTCTACACTATTCTATTGGCCTTTTCTTCCATAGATTTCCCCTTTACATTTATTACAAGAAAATTCTTCCTGAGCTGGCCATGGTTGCACACATCAGTAATCTCAGTATTCTGGGAGGCTGAGGCAGGAGGATCACAAGTTTAAGCCTAGATTTGATGATTAAGGGAGATGGTGTCTCAAAAAAAAACAAAACACAAAGGTAAAGTATGGTGGCAGAAGCTTATGACAGTACTTTAGGAGGCTGAGGCAGGAGGATTACATGTTTGCATCCAGCATGGTCAACGTAGCGAGACACTATCTCAAAACACACACACAAGCAATGAAGATGTAGCTCAGTTCAAAGTCCCTGGCTTCAATCTCTAGTACCACCAAGGGAAAAGAAAGAAGGAAAGAAAAGGAAGGACAGGTGGATGGAGGGAGAAAAGGAGGGACTTACTTTCCTTCCTGGGAAAACATCCAGTTCATGTAATCTCTAAAGTAGGTGTGTCCAATAGTAGGAACTAGGCCACATAGCAGGAGCTGAATGAGCAAAGCCAAATTTGTATTTGTTCCCCATTGCTAGAATTACCACCTGAATGCCACCTCTGGTCAGTCAGCAATGGCATTAGATTCTCATAGCATGAAACCTACTCTAAACTGCTCAAGTAAGGGATTTGGGCTGTATGCTCCAATAATCTAGTGTCTGATGATCCGAGATGATGATGCTCGCACTGAGGAGCAGCTGCAAACACAGATTAACATTAGAAGAGAGGTTTGACTGGACAGAGATCATAATAGATCAATTGCTTGCAGACTCATATCAAAACCCTGTGATATGACGGTGACAAGCTGCATTATGTGGCAGGCATTATACTGGCAAGTGGGTTGATATACTTCAGTTGTACAGCTGTATTTGGTGGCAGGCTTTAAGTAAAAATTTGACACCTATTTTAGTTTGTCCATGGCCCACCCATTATTTCATTTACCATTTTTGTCCTCATTTCTTTTCTTCACTGCAGCCTTGACTCATTCAGTTTTGGTAAACCCTCAAGCTGACCCTAGTCAAAAAGAGTAAAACACAGGTGTCATTGGAGAGCTGATGAAACAGCAATTTTGGACATCTTTCAGTATGGGTCTTTCCCTAAATGTCTAAAGTACTTCTGCTAATACAGAATCTCATTCTGAAATTTCTCAGATGAATAGTGTTTATACTCTAAAATAGAAGTATTATAGGGGAGATTGGCTTATAATGTTTCAGGTAAAAAAATTAATGGAATCAGTTAACAATTTATGTCTTAGTTACTTTTCTTATTGCTCAAACAAATACCTGACACCCACAAGTTAAGGGCGGAAAGGTTTATTTCAGCTTATAATTTATAGAGGTTTCAGTCTGCAGTCAGCTGGGTCTTAGGCAGGATGACATGGCAGAGGGGTAGCCCAGAGGAGAAACAATCCATGGCAAGGCAAGCAGAAGGCAGCAGCAGCTGCGGCAGCAAGCCTCCCTTTCTCTTTTATTCCATCCAGGCTACAAGTCTTTTTGGGTGGTGCCACCTGTACCCAGGGTAGGCCTTCCCTTATCCACACCCAGAACTATGGTAAGTCAATTAGTGGACTAATCCAGTACCACACACCCTTAATCCCAGTATCATACACCCATGATTCAGCCACATCCCCAAATTCCCACCTATGAGCACATAAGGCTTATGGGGGGGAGACATCTAGATACAAGCCATAATAATTTATAATATTATAAAAAATAATATTAAAAATATAATATTAAAACAATATTAATAATATATAATGATTAATAATATATAATAATAATATATAATAATTAATATTTTAAATATTTTAATAATATTAAAAATGTTAATGGAACAAAAGAAAAATTTGCTTTTGAGAAAAAATTGTACTTGAGAAAATACAGATATATTATTGCACATTGTATTTGTTCTAGATGACAATTTTTTGTGGTTTTTTTTTTTTTTTTGGTATTGGGGAACTCAGGTCCTTGTGCTTGCAAGGCAGGCAGCAGAACCACTCAGCTAAATCCCCAGCCCCAGATTTCTTTTTTTTCTGTAGTGTTCACATCAAACCCAAGGCATGGTAGGCAGATGCTATACCACTGAACTACATCCCCAACCCAAATTGTATGCAACTTTTTCTTTTTTGGTTCTGGGGATTGAGCTTAGGGCTTGAGCATGATTCCTTTATTGTGTCTGAAATGGGGTAGGGCTACAGAAGTGTAATTGTAAGAATTTATACAGAGACAATTCTGTAGACAGAACAACATTTGAAATATCCATTTAACCTATAGGATAAATTGTTAAAGGAGTTATGTTAATAGCTTTGTTCATACTAACATCAACCACATGTAAGTACTTGGAACAAGATATGTAAAACAGCTGTTTGTAGACATTAGACAACTGGCCATATTGGCCTGTGATCACACCTAATAAACAGAAAACAAGCAAAGTGAGCACAGTAGTTTTCTCTGATTTCTGCCTGGAGTAAGTTTCTATGCAAAGATTCAGGAAAAGGGAACTTAAGTATAGCCCAACAATCTTCCTACGATGAATAAAGAGCTGGGAGAGTTAGAAATAAGTGAAATGTTTAGGGGGAATACTAGAGGAATGAGAACTCTGCAGAGAGAAACTTCAAAAATCTGAATGGTTCTCCTTGTAAATCTTTGGCTGAATAGTAGTCTATTTATCTAAGTCTGTAAAATGAACAATTCCCTGAGCTCTTAGTTAGGAGTAGGAGACTGTTAAATTCCCTCCCACTAGAGGAAAGAGATTTTTTTGAACCTATGATACAGTAAGTAGAGACCCTGCAAGAATTTTTTCATATTAGTAAATCGAGCAATTAAGTATTTATTGCTTAATAAATAGCAATAGTAAACCCATTATATGTTAATGAAAATAATACTTTTAATGAAAAGTAATCTTTAATCTCTGAAATTTTGGCTTCTGCTTTATAAAACTTGGTAGATATGCTTTTCAGGAGTTTTAATTTGACTTTATTGAGCTTTGCATTTCCAAGATTTTTTTCCCGGAATCTCTTTATTGCTCTTTCATATAATTGATTGTCTTCTTTATTTCATTCAGTTTATATGTATCCTCTTTGAGTTCATTGATCATTTTTTTCTACTTTTTTATTGATTATGCAGATTAATGGATTTCATTTTGTCATATCTATACAAGTGCATAACCCATTCTTCAGTTTTATAATTTCTTCTGAATTTAGTATTTTGCCCACTTTGATATCACTGAAATTACTGTGGAAGTATATTAACTTTTGGAGCAGTCATGTTTCCTTGTTTTTTCATAGTTCTTAAGTTTTTATGTTGAGATTTGTTGATCCTTTGGGATGTAATTCTCTTACCCTTTTATGTGAGGAACTTTATACAGAGAAAGTTTCCCTGGAAGATGTGTCTTGGGGTGTTGGTCTGTTGTGTGGTGTTTAATTCTAAATAGCTTTCTCATAGTGTATTTTCCCACACATTTTGCCCTTGTGTATTTGTGTGTAATTAGTGGTAATTGACACAGTGCAGTGCATATTGTGTCAGAACCTATATGTGACTCAGATCCACATAAATCTCACAAGAGTGGGACCCCTCTGATAGTTGAGGTATGTGTGCTTTAAGTAGCAGAGTGTGTGGGATGGACCCTTGTAAATACTTGCCTAATTGTGTCAGCACATGTGGTCTGAAAGGTTATGGATATAACCTATGATGGGGTCATCAGTAAGTATGGTGTCTACAAAAGTTATATTCTTTCTCTCTGCTCTTGCTGTGAGAGGTTAAAGTGTCCAGATGTGAGACTTTAATCTCCATCTAGCAGTGCCTATTTGGTTCCAGTTCATTGGCTAAAGGTCATTGGCTGGGGGCTGTTGTTTCTGTATTATTTAGGTTGAAGTACCTGCCAGAGTTTGAGGGAGACTAGGTTGTGGCTGAAGTTAGGTGCAGTCTCTCTCACCTGAATTGGACATGTATCTCACCAGAATAGCATTCACCTGGAGTGCTTGCAGGCTTGATTTCTTGTACTGCTCAGAAGGAAGACAACAAACAACAATGACAATCCCCATATATAAAGAATTCTAATCTAGCAATATAGCAAAAAATACATTTAAAAAAAGCCATAACCTTCACACTCATAACTATAAGAAAGGGCAAAGATAATATACAATACATTAAAAAGTTAAAAATTAATAAAACAAAAGAAAAAGTAAAGAATAGAAATCATGTAAAAGTTGGAGAAACAGAAACAAGAAAGATGTAGAAATGGGAAATAAAGGAAATAAAATATTAAAGGAGAAGGGAGAAAAATAAGAGTAAAAACATGAGAAATAGGAAAGAAAATAAGAAAAATATAAATTGTAGAAAATAGTATAGATGGAAGAAAGGGGGAAAGAAAAAGAATAGAAAAAAACCCCCAAAAGCAGAAATTAAAACACAAATTAGTTGAAGTTCCTCTTGGCTAAGGAATTTGGTTTGGAGAAGCAGAGTTGGCCAGTTATGGGATGGAAAATGAGAAGCTGTTATACTCTGTGCTTCCTTTCAGTTTGTATCACACCAGTTAGGGCATTTTATGAGCTTCAGGGCAAGGTTTTTTCTGGGTAAGTTGAGAAAATATTAACTGTGTCTGGGAGATAGTTGCTGAGGAGAACTTTTGTGTGCATACCCAGGGCGTAGCATCTGGCAGTTGAGTGAGTGGCAGACAGGAGCCCTTGTCTCCAGCCCATCTTCAGTGGCCTCTGAAGTGTGCAGGATGGCTGCTCATTCATTACACTTCCTTTGTCTGGGCACCCAGGAATATGGCAAATGACTGGAGGCCAGGAGCCAATCTTTTTTTTTTTTTTTTTGGTACTGGAGATCAAACTCAGGACCTTGCACTTTCGAGGTAGGCGGCGGCACCACTGAGATAAATCACTGGCCCAACAGGAGCCCTTCTTGCTGGTCTTTGCTTGCTGACCTCAGTGCTATGTGGGGTGGGCATTCAACGTCTTCTGAGGTTCTGTCTGTGCACTGGACTGGGACTGCAAAGCCCATGCTAGTTTACAGCATGCTCTCTTTAGTACCTGTACGTTGGTGGACTATGGGCTGCCCCAATCAGATGTATCTTCATCCTGGTTGAGTTTAGACAGCATACCCAAGGGGTATGGCAAATGGCCAAGCACTAGCATGATGATTTGTTTATGAGAAGTTACAGAAGGTGGGTAGAGCAGTTATGGTACTAAGTTCTGTGCTGGAGAGGTGGCCATGAGGGCGGTGTTCCTACATCCTTTACTTCCCCCTGTCATAACCATGCTTCTTGCTGTTCAAACAAGACTGTCTCACATGACCTTCTCCCTCCTAGTCAATGCAGCAGGACACCCACAGGGACCCCTAATTGTGATGACTCAGAGCTTTCCAACCCCTAGAGGAGATAAGTCCCTAATAATAGTACCTATCTCAATAGGGCTTCTGATTTAGCCCTCTGAGAGTCTGCCGAGTGATGTAGTAGATTTCTTCTCCAATGTCAGGTTTTGTGAGTGGAGTTACTTTGATATCAAATCTCTAAGTTGACTAAAAGGTTGTATGTACCACGACTTTCCCCCATGGGCAGAACCACCAGCTAGCTTATAATATTTGAGGTTGACTGCTTACCTTATGCTTGCCAGCTTTGATTCCCTGCCCTAGCCTGAGAACTGTAGTTGAAGTTCTGAATTACTTCTTACCCACCTCTGCTTTGCTTTTCCAAATTTCGTTGCTGCTTAGATTTCCTTTTGCTTCTCTGTTGGTTACTACAACTCTTCTCTCTTTTGTTGATAGTTTCTCCTTCATTTTACTGACTTTTCTTAATTACAGAGCTACCCAGAGTTTATTTGTAATTCACTGTTTTCTGGTATACTCTTCCTTTGAAGTTTTTAAACCTTATCAAAAAACAAAGTTAAGCTCTGGGCATGGTGGCTTATTCCTGTAATATCAGTACTGTGGGAAGCTGAGGCAGGAAGATCATAAATTTTAGCCTAGCCTGGGCAATTTAAGTGAGGCCTTGTCTCAGTTTTGTTTTGTTTTGTTTTTCTAAGAAAGGGCTGGGGATGTAGCTCGGTGTGAAGAACAAAGTTCGCTAAACTAAAATCAAAATGGATTAAAGATCTAAATATTAAAACAGAAACACTGAATCGGCTGGAACAGATGTTAGGTAGAACTCTTGAAGACATTGGTGTAGGAAAAGATTTTATGAACAAAACCTCAGTTGCCCGTGAAGTAGCACTAACAATCAACAAGTGGTATCTCTTCTTACTAAAAAGCTTCTGCACAGCAAGAGAAACCACCAGCAGTGTAAAGAGACAACCCACAATGTGGGAAAACATCTTCACCTGCTCTTCCTCAGACAAAGGTCTACTATCTCGAATCTATAAAGAACTTAAAAAGATCAGACCTCCTAAATTTAAAGACCCAGTCCAAAAATGGGCATCTGAAATGAACAGACATTTCTCAGACAAAGAAGTAGAAATAGCAAATAAACATGAAAAATGTTCCACATCACTGGTCATTCGAGAGATGCAAATGAAAACAACGCTGAGATTCCACCTCACTCCAGAAAGAATGGCTGCTATCATGAAATCAACCAATAATAAATGCTGGTGGGCCTATGGGGAAAGAGGAACCCTGCTCCACTGCTGGTGGGAGTGTAGACTGGTGCAAGTGCTGTGGAAATCAGTATGGAGATACCTCAAAGGACTAGGACTGGAAGTTCCATTTGATCCAGCTATTCCCCTGCTGGGGATCTTCCCCAAAGAATTAAAAGAATCATACCACAGTGATATATGTGCACCCATGTTCATAGCAGCACAGTTTGTAATAGCTAAAATTTGGAAGCAGCCCAAATGCCCACCAACTGGAGACTGGATAAAGAAAATGTGGTTTTAAAATAAAATGGAGTACTACTCAGCCATAAAAAATGAGAAATTAGAGACATTTATAGCTAAATGGATGCACATTGAGGCGATACTCTTAAGTAAAATAAATAGGACACACATGTGTAAATACCGAATAGTTTCTCTAGTGTGAGAAACTGAAAGTGTAAATAAGACTAAAAGGTATAACAGATAATGTGAAATAGGAAGAAAAGGGGCAAAGGAGAAGGGGAAGTGGGAGGGGTACGGGAAGGGAAAGAAGGGAATGGAATTAATATGAGAAAATGAAAAAATGAAACAAAGTCTTTGTAAATAGGGAGGGATGGAGGGACTGAAGGGAGGGCAGGGGAAGGGAGAAAAAATAAGAACCGAGAGAGTATGTAAAGGTGCAAATTTCCAATGATGAATGTCAGTATATTGTATACCTAAAATGTACCAATAAAAGAAAATTTAAAAAAAAGAATATTTATAGGAATACAAAAATATCCAACACCCAGAAAAACAAAAGTGTTGAGCATTCATTAAAAAATATATCAACTATGCAAAAATGCAGGAAAGGGCCTGGGATTTAGCTCAGTGGTTTTGCCGCCTGCTGCGCAAGCACAGGGGCCCGAGTTCGATCCCTGGTACCAAAAAGAAAAAAGAAAATGCAGGAAAAACTGGTCCATAAATAAGAGCAAATTGACTATCAGAACCAAACAAGAACTGACAAAGATGTTAGAATTAGCAGATAATGACATTATTATCATATATGCTGGCTCTTTTTCTCCAAAGTACTTACCCAAGAGAAATGAAGGCATATATTCATCAAAGACATGTACATTATTATTATGTACTTCATTTGTAATAGCTTCAAATAGGAAACAACTCCAAATTACTGTCAGTGAATGAATAAGTAATTGTTTTATATCCATTCAATAGAATACTATTTAATAATGAAAGTAATAGACTATTGTTATGTGACAGTGTTGAAGAATCTCAGACAATTTTGAGTGAGAGAAGCCAAATAAAAAGAGTACATTCTGCAACTCCATTTATGTAAACTTCTGTAAAATTCAAACTAATCCATAGTCATGGAAATAAATGAGTAGTTGCCTGGGGAGGAAGTAGGGAGTGGTATGGAGGAATTACAAGGAATCTGGTTGATGGATAAATTCATAACCTACCTTATGAGATTGGTTTCATTGTTGGATCTACTTGTCAAAATCTATTAAATTGTTAAGTTTAAATATATGTGGTTTATAAAGTTAAATTTTAAAAAGAGCAAATCCAACCTGAAATACAGAAGGAAAATTGGTACCAAAGCAGAAGTCAATAGAATAGAAAATGCATAAGTAATAGAAAAAGTGAACAGAAAGTATCTTTTAGAGAAGATTAATAACATCAGTACTCTCTTGCTTCTGTGAATAACAACAAAAAAGGAAAAAACAAGTTATTCTTGTTGGGAAAGAGATGCCTACAGAGATCACATGAACCACAAAACAGTATGTTTTTCTTTCTTTGCTTTTTCCCTTCCTGCCCTTCCTCCATCCTTCCTATCTATTCCTCCCTCCCTCCTTCCTTTCCTCCTGGTTTCCCCCCTTCCTTACTTTCTTTTTTTGTTGTTTCTTGAGACAGGTTTTGCTAATAGTTCTGGCTGGCCTAAGGTGGCCCCAAATTCACAGCAATCCTGCCTCAGTTTCCCAAGTGCTGGGTTTACAGGTGTAGCTTCTATGCCTGGCCTCCCTTCCATCTTTCCTTTGCAGTGCTGGTGATAGAACCAAGGGTCTCATGCATGCTAGGCAAGTATTCTACCACTGAGTTATGTCCCTGTCTCATGCATGCTAGGCAAGTATTCTACCACTGAGTTATGTCCCTGGCCCCCACAAGGCAATATTAAGAAACTTAGGCTAGTATAATTTAAAGTCACATAAACCTTTTGAGAAATTAGAAAATTTAAAGTGGGCGTGGTAGCACACACCTATAATCCCAGTACTTAGGAGGCTGAGAAAGGATGATTGCTATGAGTTTGAGACCAGCATGGGCTACATAGTGAGTTCAAGGTCAGCCTGAATTACAGAGGAAAATTCTGTCTAAAAAAGCAAGTTAGAAAAATTATTTTAACCACTTACCAGTCCAATTATTTAAATATAGGATGATCAAAAATTGCATATTTTTCATTAATTTTTATAAGATAATAGCAAATATAAAAAGGACAATTTTATCTAATTTCTTCAGTGCAGGAATCAACTACTTGAAATGACACCTGCCCCAGTGACACTCCTGATAGTATGTAAACAAACATGCTCCTTGAGTGACACTCAGGGTAAACTGTTAAATGGTTAAGAGTACAAACTACTATACTTACAGAAGAAAAAGTAAAATATCCAAATAGCTCTACATCAAATATATAAATGGCATTGACAGTCAAAACCTTTCTAGCAAGAAAGCCTAAAGCCCAAATGGTCTCATTGGTGAATTCTACCTAGTATTTAAGGAAGAAATATTTCCAATCCCTCACAAAATAGAGAAAGATGAAACATTTCATATTTTATTTTATAAGGCCAGTTTTACCCTAATCTCCAAACCAGGCAAAGGTATTACAGGTAAAGAAAATATTTCTTTCAACCACAAAGGCATAAATCCTTTACAACATATTTGCAAGTTGAATCTAATAAAATAAAGGTTGAGTAGGCTTTAACCTGGGAATACAAGGTTTAATTAACAATTTAATAAAATCCATCACTGTAGTTCACTATATTAGTATAATATAATTCACTATATAACAATAAAGAAGTCATTTGATTATTTCAATAGATAAAGAAGCATTAATGACATTTGACACTCCTTAAAGGAAAAAAAAAGTAGAAAAATAGGAACAGAAGACAACTTTGACAGTTAACCAAAGACTTTGCTCAAGAACATACAACTAATTATATTTTACAACAAAAGACCAAAAGCTTCCTAAGGTCAAGAATCATGTAAAGTCCTTTTATAACACTATTGGCTCTTTATAGAAAGAGATTTAAGTAGCCAGTAAGCACACAAATAGATATTCATTGGCAATTGTTAATCATCATGGAATATATATTAAAACTAAAATGAGAAACCGCTTTACACCTGTTTGAATGTCTGAAATTAGAAAGTGAAAATGTCCATCATTAGGGAGCAACTAGAACTTTGGTTGGAATGCAAGATGGTACAACACTATGGATATAGCTTGGTAAAATTTTATAAACATGTGCTTATAATCTAGCTATTCTGTTCTTAGGTATTTGCTTGAGATCAACACGTGTTCACGGAGGGTCTACACACTAATATTCATCACAGCTTTATTTATAATAGGGAAAACCATAAACAGTCGACAGAATAGGAGAAAATCTTTGCAAACTTTTCATCTAATAGAATTACTATCCAGAATATATTAGGAGCTCAAAAACTTTACCACCACCAACAACAAAAAAATCAAAAGCCAGTGGGGTAGTGCATGCTTATAATCTCAGCACTCAAGAGACTGAGGCAGGAGGATCACTGTGAGTTCGAGGCCAGCCTGAGCTATATAATGAGATCAAGGCCAGCCCGAACTATATAGCACGACCCTGTCTCCAAAACAACACAACAAAACCCTCCCCCAGATATATATGATTTGAAAATGAGCAAATAGCAGTCACCATGTCACATGGCTATGATCCTAGGCACTTGGAAATCTGAGGCAGGAGCCTCAAGTCTTAGAGTTTAAAGCTAGTCTGAGCAACGTATCGAGACCTCATCTCAAAAATAGAGCAAATGATTTGAATGGACATTTCTCAAAAGGAGCTACATAGATGGCCAAGAAGTATCTGAAAAAAAAATTGCTCAGTATCACAGAGCAAATGAGGAATGCAAATTAAAACCATAATTAGATACTAAAAAAGGTTGTATCTTTGAAAGGTTAGAAAAAGCTATAATCAGCATAGCTATAATCAGAAAAACAAAACACATTGAGAAGGGTGAGTATCAAGGGAAAGGCAACTTGTTTTGTTTTGTTTTTGTGGTACTAGGAATTGAGCTCAGGGCCTTCACATTAAGCTACCTCCCCAGCCCTTGTTAAAATTTTTTATTTGGAGACAGGGTCTTGCTAAGTCACTAAGTTGTCCAGGCTGGGCTCGAATTTTCGATGCTTCTGATTCAGCCTCCTGGAGTGCTGGGATTACAGGCATTTGGCACAATGCCTGGCTGAGAAAGGGATGGTAGGAATATAAATTAATTCTGCCATTATGGAAAACAGTATGGAGATTACTCAAAAAACTAAAAATAGAGCTTCCATATGATCTAGGCATCCCACTTCTGGGTATATATCTAAAGGAAATCAAAGATACTTGCATTCTACATTTATTGCCATACTCTTTATAAGAGCTAAGATACAGAATCATGGAGGTTTTCATTGGTGGATGAATGGATAAAGAAATGTGATATAGATACACAGTCATAAAAAGATCAAATCCAGTCATTTGCAATCAAGTCAATGAAAATGGAGGACATTATGTTAAGTTAAATAAACCATGCACAAAAGGACAAATGCTGCATGTTCTCAGTCATATGTGGAAGCTAACAAAGTTCATCTTGTAGAAAAAAGAGAATAGAATAGTTAGCATTTAGTAGAATTGCTGGAGGCTAGAG
Source organism: Heterocephalus glaber (assembly GCF_053883595.1). Taxonomy (NCBI): domain Eukaryota; kingdom Metazoa; phylum Chordata; class Mammalia; order Rodentia; family Bathyergidae; genus Heterocephalus; species Heterocephalus glaber. Next base: position 2,293,220 of record NW_028258301.1, read on the forward strand.
TTGGGCAGGGGAGTAGAAAGCATACTTGAATAATTGGCTTTGTTTTCTATTCCTCTTTGCCTATGGAACAGAATCCTATTTGTTTTCTTTTGTTTTTGCTTTCTCCAAAGAGTAACTGGAACTTTAGGTTAAACTTTTTGGTTTTGTTTTTTGTATTAAGAAACTTTCTTTAGGTCATAAAACTTTAGTGTGTTTTCCGGAGTGTAGGAAGTGCAAGGTAGAGGTATATTTCTAAAAGGAAAGTACTAGGCAGACCTACAAATGCATATATCCAGGATTAGACAAGTATGGGTTAGCCGTGAGTGGAAAGGCAATTTTTATATGTGTTTAACATAAAAATATGGCTTATAAAGTTTGTGAATCCACAAGTATTATGTTGAACCAGAATTGTTTTTATGATGGGTATTCATTATCTGAAGTGCTTAGAAAGGAATTTTCTTTAGGAAACTAAAAAATGTCACCAAGAGCTGGGTGCAGTGGCTCATTCCTGTAATCCCAGCATTCTGGGAGGCTGAGACAGGAGGATCGCAAGTTTCAGTCCTGCCTAGACAACTTAATAAAACCCTGTCTCAAAACTAAAAAATAAAAAGGGCTGGGCATGTAGCTCAGTGATAGAATACCCTGAGTTCTTTCCCCAGTGCTGCCAAATGAAAGGGAGAGAGGGAAGGAGGAGGGGGGATGGAGGAATGAAGGAGGAGAAAAGGAAAGGAAAGGAAAAGAAAAAGTCACTGAGGCCATGAATGATTGGGCAACTGTATTTCCACTGAACCAGTGTAGCATAAGCTTTTTTGGCCATCTTTTCCTTTATCAGCATACAATTATGTCATATATATGTATATCATACAATTAGGTTTTTATATTCATACAGTTACATGTAAATGCAATTTAGCTGTGTTTTATTCTAAAATTATAGACTACCAGCAACCCAACATAAGTGTATATATGTAAGATTTGTACATTCTGACTCAATCTACAGTATTTAAAAATATATAGTACCAGAAATCTGCTGATTAATTTATAAGTATACTTATTTCCTAAAAAAGAATTTATGAAGAACTGGCAAAATTATGTTTTCTCACTGTTTTTCATTAACATCTTACTTAGTTTTGATTTTACCTTTCAGTCTTTTGCCTTCACTAAATAGAGTATGATTGTCCATTTTGATTTGTCCTGCACAGCCCAGCTGTACTTAAAATTGGGTTTAATTTCCAGTTCTGTCACAAAGCTTTCTCTGGCTATTTGATCCAACACAGATTTTTCCCCTGTAGTTCTTTTGCTTTTCTCTTCACACTTTAAATTGTCCTCTAGATAATACATACCCCTTTCAGTTATTTTAAAATACGTTGTCTCCTTTCATACTCTATGAGTAGATATGATGACTGATATTCTCCGTTTTCTAGATGCAGAAATAAGAACAGGCAAGTTATTTAATTTCTTCATAATGAAATTTCAACCTATCGTTTCATCATAAAATCTGCTTTCCTTATACCATAATTCTCATAATCCTTATACTTTACCTGCAACTCCTACCTACTCATACTCATGGTTATGTATTCTCAGTTGATTGGTTTCTGATACCTGATTCTTTTTAAAAAGTCATACTTCAGGGTTCCAGATGTAGTTCAGTGGTAGAGCACTTGCCTAGCAGGAACAAGGCCCTGTGTTCAATTCCCAGCATCTGGGTGATCTCCATGCTTTAAGAAAAATTAGCTACTTAATTGTGGAGTTTTATATCATAATTAATTTTGAAGTTAAGTTCTTCAAAGGGGCAGCCTGTTTGATCAAGGAGATTTGAGGTTTGAACTACTGACTTAATTGTTCCACAGACAACTGTCAGTGACAGTACACTATATGCCAAGTATTAATGCTAGTTTTGATATGAAAAAATGTTGACTATTATTTTGTTAATAACATTTGATCTCTTCTTATTTATACAGGAGAAATTAAACACATTCTAGAAAATGAACTTCAGATACCTGTGTCTAAAATGGTGTTAAAAGGCTGGAAGACTGGAGATGTGGAAGATAGTGTGAGTTTCTAATTGCCTGGCAATAAAAGAAAACTAAGTTATACAATTGACTAAATGATATTTAAAAATTGGTTTTAATTAATGTTACATATATCAGAAATATATTTGGTAATAGTAATTTAGTTTACTTACAATGTTTTTCAAGTTAAAACATTTTCATGCTAAACCAGTAATAAGTTTTAAACGAGTTAGGCATGTAAGTAGAAACACTGTCTTCGATGTATTTTTTCTTCTAACTATTTTATAGATGTTTGGTACTCTTTTGAGCGCATTTGTCTTTTTAAACCTCTTGAGTAAAAGTGAGTTCCCTGGAATAATAATTTACTGAACAGTTTTATACTGGCCAGAAAAAAAACACACAGCGTGTACATTTATGCCAAGTATTGATTATGAAACAAAGGTAATAATAGAAAATTTTAAATCTTGGAAAATTTAAATGATAAGTATATTTGTTTACTTCCATAGTGACAGGTACATGGAATAAAGTATATTTTTAAGAATTTGGCACGCCCTACTGGGGTCGCGCGGAACCTGCCGAATCAGCTCCCTGCAGACAGGCAGGTCTGTGCATGCCCTACCAGGGTCCTTAGTCATGCGGAACATGCCGAATCAGCCTGCTGCAGACAGGCAGGACTGCACCCACCCTACTGAGGACCCCAGTCTTGCGGAACACGCCAAATCAGCCCGCCGCAGACAGGCAGGTCTGCAGATGCCCTACCAAGGTCCCAAGTCACACGGAACCTGCCAGATCAGCCCACTGCAGACAGTCAGGTCTGCACACACCCTACCAAGGTCCCGAGTCGCAGGGAACACGCCAAACCAGCCCGCTGCAGACAGGCGGATCTGTGCACGCCCTACTGAGGTCCCAAGCTGCGCGGAACACACTGAATCAGCTCCCTGCAGACAGGCAGGTCTGTGCATGCCCTACCGGGGTCCTGAGTCACGTGGAACATGCTGAATCAGCCCGCTACAGACAGGCAGGTCTTCACATGCCCTACCCAGGTCATGAGTTGCGCGGAACACGCCGAATCAGGCCCCGCCCTGGCAACAATCCATTAGAACACCCCCCCACCACCACCACCTGGTTCCACACTACAAAGATGCAGAGGACACCGGACCACCAGACCACGGTACTGAGTCCCGCTGCTCCCAGCCCAGAGGTAGGGGCTTCTGAGTCGCCATCCCACTGCTCCTGGTCCAGAGGAAAGGCCTTCCCGGCCACCATCCCTCCCGCTGCTCCCAGACCAGAGGAAAGGGCTTTTGGGCCACCATTCCTACCACTGCTCCCGGCCCCTGTCCCAGCTCTCCCAGCTCAGAGGAGGTAATCTGTGCAGGCGCCAACAGGCGCCCCCCCTCCCCCCAAGTTGAAATGAGAAAACACGTAAATAAGTCTCAAAACCAGACTTCCAGATCACCTACAGCAACCTCAAAGGGAAATGAGATGGAGCACTCTGACATTCAACTTCCTGGACCCACTGAACTGGCAACAAAAGGGGATCTGGAAAAAATGAAATCAGAAATAATTTCTCAGATAACAGGAGAAATTGTGCCCCTAGTGCAAGACATGATTAATAAATCTAGAGAGGAGCTGAGGAACATGATGGAATCCCAACATAAGAAACAAATGGAATCCATAAAACAGATGCAAATAGATTTCCAGGACATGAAGAACTCCATTGAAAGTCTACACAGCAGAATGAGCCAGTGTGAGGACAGAATTTCAGATATAGAAGACAAGATTGCAATTAGTGACCAGGAAAAGAAAAATTGCTTCAAAATTATAAGGGAACATGAGAAATCAATCCAGCAGCTGCTAGATGATGCAAAGAAGAATAACATAAGACTGATTGGAGTCAATGAATAAACAGGAGAGAGTGCAGATGACATACAAAAAACTCTTCACAGAAATAATGGCAGAAAACTTCCCAAGCAGGGGAAAAGAGCTTGACATATGGATAAGTGAGGCATATAGGACTCCAACTAGCCTTGATCGAAAAAAAATCTACACATAGGCATACAATTGTTAAGATTCCAGAAACTCAACAGATGAACAAAGTTTTACAAGCAGTTAGAGAAAAGAAACAAATCACATACAAAGGAAAGCCCATCAGAATCACAGCAGACTTCTCAACACAAACCATCAAGGCATGAAGAGCTTGGAGTGATGGATTTCAAGCCGTAAAAGAAAACAGCCTCCAACCCAGATTGATGTTCCCTGCAAAACTATCTTTCAAAATTGATGGAGAAATAAGATTTTTTCACGACTAAGAGCACCTTAGGAACTTCGTGAATGCCAAACCAGCACTCCAAAGAATTTTACACAATATCCTAGGAATAGACATTGAGGATCACAACCCCAGGAAGTAAAGCAGAATGAACCCATCTGGCATGACAAGAAATTAAATGTAAAGGGGGAGACCCCAACAAAAAGAAAAAGTCATGGTAATGACAAGTCAATACATTTCAGTTATAACCATCAGTGTTAATGGTCTCAATTCACCAAGCAAAAGAAATAGACTGGCAGAATGGGTCAAGAAGCAAAATCCAACAATATGCTACATACCAGAAACACACTTAATTCACAAGGAAACTCATAGACTGAAAGTTAAAGTGTGGAAAACAATACCCCATGTGACAGGAACCTGAAAAAAAGCAGGAGTAGCTATCCTTTTTGCAGATGAAGTAGATTTCAAACCAACACTGATTAAGAGAGATGAAGAAGGACACTACATCCTTGTAAAGGGAACAATCCAAGAGGAAGAGATGACAGTCATAAATATCTATGCACCAAACACTAGTGCGCCCAACTATATAAAACAAATACTGATGGACATGAAAAGTCATATATGCACTAATACAATTGTAGTGGGGGACCTCAACACCCCACTGTCACAAATAGATAGATCAACTAGACAAAAAATAAGTAATGAAATACTAGAACTCAATTGAACTCTTGAACAAATGAACTTAACAGATGTTTACAGAGTCTTCCACCCCACAAAATCAGAATACACATTCTTCTCAGCTGCACATGGGTCATTCTCCAAAATAGACCACATACTCACACATAGAACATGTTTAAGTAAGTGCAAAGGAATTGAAGTTGTCCTCTGTATGTTATCAGACCATAGCGCGATGAAATTGGAGATCCATAGCAAAAGAAACTCAAAAAATGTCATAAACACATGGAAATTGAACAACACACTTCTGAATAACCAATGGGTCACAGAGGAAATTAAAGAAGAAATCAGACAGTTCCTTCAATTAAATGACAGTGACAGTACAACATATCAGAATCTATGGGACAGAATGAAAGCAGTCTTACGAGGGAAATTCATAGCACTGAATACGCATATTAGGAAAACAGAATGAGCCCAATTAAACAACCTGATGCTGAACCTCAAGCTTTTAGAAAAAGAAGAACAGGACAACCCCAGAGCTCATACAAGGGAAGAAATTATAAAGATCAGAGGAGAAATCAATGCAATGGAGACGAAGAGAACAATACAAAAAATCAATGAAGCCAAGAGTTGGTTCTTTGAAAGTATCAACAAAATTGACAAACCCTTAGCCAATGTTATCAGAAAAATGAAAGAAAAGGCCCAAATCCATGCAATTAGGAATGAAAAGGCTGAAATTACAACAGACCCAGCAGAAATTCAGAGGATCATCAATACCTACTTCCAGAACCTATACGCCAATAAGATGGACAACACAGAGGAAATGGACAGATTCCTAGATACATGTGAATTACCAAAGTTGAATGAAGAAGACCTAAAAATTCTGAACAACCCAATCAATGAAATGGAAAACATAATTAAAAATTTATCAACTAAGAAAAGCCTGGGCCCTGATGGCTTCACTGCTGAGTTCTACAGGACATTTAGAGAAGAACTGCTGCCACTACTGTTTAAAGTCTTCAACAAAATTGAAAGGGAAGCAATACTCCCAAATTCATTCCTGGAAGCAAGCATCACCTTGATCCCCAAAGCAGAGAAAGACCCAACTAAAAAAGAGAACTATAGGCCAATCTCACTAATGAACATAGATGCAAAAATCCTTAATAAGATACTGGCAAACAGAATGCAGAAGATCATCAAGAAGATCATACACCCTGATCAAGTGGGATTCATCCCAGGGATGCAGGGATGGTTCAGTATACGCAAATCAATGAATGTAATACACTATATCAATGGAGCCAAGGAGAAAAACCATATGTTTATCTCCATAGACGCAGAAAAAGCATTTGACAAAATCCAACATGCATTTATGATAAAAACCCTACAAAAAATTGGAATAGATGATCTCTACCTCAAACAGATAGAAGCCATCTATGAAAAACCAACAGCCAATATCATACTAAATGGTCAAAACCTGAAATCCTTCACACTCAAATCAGGAACAAGACAAGGATGTTCACTATCACCACTCTTGTTCAATATACTTCTGGAAACATTAGCCACAGCAATTAGACAAGAGAAAGAAATAAAAGGAATAAAGATAGGAAATGAAGTCAAATTGTCATTATTTGCAGACGACATGATACTATATAGAAGACCCCAAGAACTCTACCAAAAGTCTTCTAGACTTAATAACCAAATTCAGTCAAGTAGCTGGTTACAAGGTCCACACACAAAAATCAATAGCTTTCCTCTACACGAATGACAGACTCACTGAGAGAAATAGGGCAAATAATTCCTTTCACAAAAGCATCCAAAAAACTGAAATACCTAGGAATCATCCTAACGAAAGAAATCAAAGACCTCTTCTCTGAAAACTATGGCACTCTGAAAAGAGAGATTGAAGATGATATCAGAAAATGGACAGACATCCCCTGGTCCTGCGTAGGAAGGATTAATATAGTGAAAATGGCCATACTTCCAAAACTGCTATATAGATTTAATGCAATTCCAATTGAGATCCCAGCAGCATACTTCATAGACCTCGAGAAAACAATCCAAAAATTCATTTGGAGCAAGAAGGAACCCAGAATAGCAAAAGCAATTCTAGGTAACAGAGACATGGCAGGGGGTATCAGAACCCCCAACCTGCAACTGTACTACAAAGCTACTGTGATAAAAACAGCATGGTACTGGCAAAGAAACAGACTTGAGGACCAGTGGAACAGATTAGAAGATGCAGAAACAACTCCAGACACACTCAGCCATCTCATCTTAGATAAAGGAGCCAAACACCCTCCCTGGAGGAAAGATAGCCTCTTTAATAAATGGTGCTGGAAAAATTGGGCTTCAACTTGCCAAATATTAAAACTAGACCTATATCTCTTGCCATGCACTAAACTAAAATCAAAATGGATTAAAGATCTAAATATTAAAATAGAAACTCTGAACCAGTTGGAACAGAGGTTAGGTAGAGCCCTTGAAGACATAGGTGTAGGAAAAGATTTTATGAACAAAACCTCAGTTGCTCGTGAACTAGCACAAACAATCAACAAATGGGATCTCTTCTTATTAAAAAGCTTCTGCACAGCAAGAGAAACCACCAGCAGTGTGAAGAGACAATCCACAATGTGGGAAAACATCTTCACCTGCTCTTCCTCAGACAAAGGTCTACTATCTCGAATCTATAAAGAACTTAAAAAGATCAGACCTCCCAAATTTAAAGACCCAGTCGAAAAATGAGCATCTGAAATGAACAGACATTTCTCAGACAAAGAAGTAGAAATAGCAAATAAATACATGAAAAAATGTTCAACATCACTAGTCATTCGAGAGATGCAAATGAAAACTACGCTGAGATTCCACTTCATTCCAGAAAGAATGGCTGCTATCAAGAAATCAACCAATAATAAATGCTGGCGGGGCTGTGGGGAAAGAGGAACCCTGCTCCACTGCTGGTGGGAGTGTAGACTGGTGCAAGCACTGTGGAAATCAGTATGGAGATACCTCAAAGAACTAGGACTGGAAGTCCCATTTGACCCCGCTATTCCACTGCTGGGGATCTTCCCCAAAGAATTAAAAGAATCATACCACAGTGATATATGTGCACCCGTGTTCATAGCAGCGCAGTTTGTAATAGCTAAAACTTGGAAGCAGCCCAAATGCCCATCAACTGGAGACTGGACAAAGAAAATGTGGTTTTTAAAAATAAAATGGAGTACTACTCAGCCATCAAAAATGAGAAATTAGAGACATTTATAGCTAAGTGGATGCACATTGAGGCAATACTCTTAAGTGAAATAAATAGGACACACATGTATAAATATCGAATAGTTTCTCTAGTGTGAGAAACTGAAAGTGTAAATAAGGACTAAAATGTATAATAGGTATTGTGAAATCGGAAGAAAAGGGTCAAAGGGAAAGGAAGTGGGAGGGGTAGGGGAAAGGATAGAAGGGAATGGGATTAATATGAGAAAATGGAAAAATAGGAAGAAAATCTTTGTAAATAGGGAGGACTGGAGGGGTTGAAGGGAGGGCTGGGCAAGGGTGAAAAATAAGAACCAAGAGAGACTATGTAAAGGTACAAATTTCCAATGATGAATGTCATTATATTGTATACCTAAAATGTACCAATGATTAGAATGAATAATCGATAATGCAAAATAGGAATAAAAGGTCCAAAGGGGTAGGGGTAGGGGTAGTGGGAGTGGCAGGGGAAAGGAAAGAAGGGAAAGGAAAAATGATGAGAAATGGAAAAAATGGGAATAAAGTCTTTGTAAATAGGGAAGGGTGGAGGGGGTGAAGGGAGGGCTAGAAATGGGGAAAAAATAAGAACCAAGATGCATTATGTAAAGGTACAATTCCCAATGAGAAACGTTACTGTGTTGTATACCTACAATGTATCAATCAAAGAATTTAATAAAGTGCAAAAAAATGAAAAAATAAAATATAAATCAAAGAAAGATAATTAGAAAATATTCAAGGATTAAAGTCAAATAAAATTGGAAAATACTATGAACTGAAAAAAAAAAAGAGTTTGCAGAGTATTGCAGTGTTTAGGTAGTAGTGATTCTTAGGAACCCACTAGTAGTATCAGGTATAAAATATTTCACACACCTTTTCTTTAATAGAGAAAATGGGAAAGGAGCAATAGAAATGAATTAACTCTAAAGTTTTATATGTTTGAGGTGAAAATAATTATTAAATCTTTTCACACTTTTACTCAGTCAATATTTCTAATGCTCAGTACAAACAGAATTTTCAATTTTTGATTCAGTTCTTTGTTTATGCTTATAAATCATACTTATGTGTGGGTTCCTTTGATAAATGGAAATGTTTGAGTATTTCAGTGAGTTATTACCTACAATTTCAGGTTAGTGAGATATTTATAAGTTTAGATACAAGTTAGTGATGTGCTATATTATTAATTAGCAAACTATATAAAGCCTGGAAATAATATTTTAGGCGTTATGGGTCATACAGTCTCTGCTACAGCTACTCAGTTCTACTCTGGAAGAGCAGAAACAACTATACAAAATATGTGAAAGTCCAAGCATAGCTATGTTTCAGTATGACTTTGTTTATGGACACAGGAATTTGAATTTTATGTAATTTTACATTATGAAATATTCTTTCGGATCCCCCCAACCGTTTAAAAATGTAATAACCATTCTTAACTCACAGACCATGTAAAAATAAGCAGCAGGCTAGGTTTGTCCCATGGTCCATAGTTTGCTAACCCTTGGTGCTGTATGGTTGGTGTTGTTTTATTTTGTTTTTATAGTGCTGGGGATCAAATCCAAGGCTTTGTGAGTGCTAGACAAATTCTGTGTCACTGAGCTATCCCCAAGTTCCAGGCTATTCTAATTCATATGTCCATTAAAAGAGAAAAATACTAGCCAGGCATGGTGCCACATGCCTGCAATCCCAGCGCTTGGGAGGCTGAGGCAAGAGGATCACCAGGAATTTAAGGCCAGTTAGTGAGTTCAAGGGCAGTCTGAATAAGATACATAGCAAGACTCTTATCTCTGAGAGAAAGAGAGAGGAATGAAATAATTCCTCTAAATAATAAATGAAATAATTTACAAAGCTATTTTATTTATTCATTCATAGAAACCTATGGGTATAAAACAGACTTGCATGGCATTTTCAGTCATTTGTGAAGAGAAAACCAGTCTTCTTTTTCTTCGTTTGTTTTTTGAGATGGACTCTTGCTCTGTTGCTCAGGTTAGCCTCTGACTTGTTGATCCTTCTGCTCCCTACCTCAGCCTCCCAAGTACCTTTTCTTACAGGAACATGCCACTGTGCATGTGCTATCATTTTGAATATGTTCTCTAAGCAGTGTATTCTAATATTTGGACGTAGTGTTTGTTACAAATAATTCTTTCAGTTACCTACTTCTATGTACTCTTCCCTAGATGATTTTTCCTATTCCTATATCATTAATATTCTGATTGCTTCCAAATTTACATTTCCAGCTCATACTTCTCTTAATTCACATATCCAAATTAGTAATTAACTTTTGTATTTTCATATCTTATTGTCATCACAAACTTGACATGCTTTAAATGGAACTGTTGGTTTTTCTTCCTCTGCTATTTTTCTGCCAATCTTCCCCAATAATTAGTAGTATTTAATAGTTATTACTCACTCAAAAAATGATGTCATTGTCTTATTTCTTATTATACCTAATTCTTTGATAAGTCCTATAGATTCTGTCTCCAAAACATATCTCAATATACTACTTCTCAGTGTTTTTATTGTAATTGCCTATTTTAGGCCATTGATCCGTCTTGCCTAGATCAATGTGATGACTTCATTATTGTTTTCTCAGCTTCATGGATTTTTCCAGTGCATGCTCCATACACCATCTAGAACAATCTTTGAAAAACATAAATTGAATTATATTGCTCTGTTGTTAAAACATGATTTTAATTACATTTTAAATAAAATTCATACTACTCACTGTAGTTTAAAAGGTATATTATTTACTCATTTTTTACCTCCACAACTTCACTGTAAATCTTTTTTATCTTTATCTTTCATGCTGTATCTTGTTTAAAAATCTTTTAGTAGGCTCAAACTCTTTACATCTCTAATCCAACAGATGCTATTCAACTGTACAGACAGAATACATTACCTCCAATCTTCACTTGGGTAGCTCTTTTTCATCCTTTAAGTCTCTGCTTAATGGTAACTTTTTTTAGCAGGCCTTTGTACCTAATTTGGCTTCCATCCCAGGATTCTGCATCATAACACCATTAGTAGAGGGACCAAGTCTATTTCTTTGATCATTGTATATCCAGTGTCTTGCAAAATAGGCATCAGGTAAATGTTTATGGGATGAATATATGAATAAGTGAACTAAATCAAGTGTCTGTTTTATTGAATCTTGTCACTGAGGTTTAGTGGGGTAGATTTAATTTAAAATCTTCGGATAATAGTATGACAGAAAGACAATAATGACCTGAACAAATACTAAGACTGAGTAAGCATTTATTTATAATCTACAAAGTAAAATAAAGAAAAAATAGCTTGCCTATATGTATGTGTATATGTTTTGTTTGTATCTAACTCTATAGAGATAATTCATCACCTTCAAAAGGACATTGAGCATTTCACAAAATTCCAGGAATTAAGCGTCTCTTGGTAAATGGTGAATTATGGGTAATTTCCTGATACCATGTGTTTTTTCAAACCATGGATTACAACCCCTTATTAAATTATGAAGTTAACTGAATCTGCTTATAGCCAGCATTTTTTTAAAAAGGAGAAAAAATATAATAGAATAAAAAATATCAGTGTACTGTAAGTTTTAATGGAATTTCTTTTTATTTAACATGTAAGTAACATATGAGTTCCAAGTTAAGACTTAGTGCCCTTGAAGTAAGACTGTATACTTGATAGGATGGGCCCTTACATAGAGGAGTCGAGTAGTAAGTTCCTCATGTTCTCTGCTTGGGTAAGATCACCCTTCTCTACGAGTTCTTGCCACCTCTGCAGGGTTAAGAAGAATTTTAAACATCCATTCCTTCCTTTCTAACGCCTTTAGTCTTCCATTATTATTTGTTTTGATTCAACCAGAACTAATTTCATTGCACCTTTTCTCCATATTTGTGCCAATCAGAGCAAGTAGTTTAAGATTTCCAGGTTGCTTCTCACTTAGTCATTATAGTCTCTGCACATCCCATTCCTGTCTTTATACTTGTTCCTCTACAATGCCTTAAATCTTTTTTCTGTGCCCTATTGAAGTAATTCATCATTACCAAAATTTCTTCTGTCATCAAACTTTTGCTTTTACTATCTTCTCCCGAATGAAATCAGTCTTCCTAAGTTCATTGTTTCTCTGTACCCTTCTTAGTGTTAGTTTATTTCCTAGCAGCCCTTATGTCACTGGAATAGGTGGCAAGATATATGTCCTCACTGTTCCTCATTTCTAGACCTCTATTTATCCTTCCTTTCTAAAATTCCTTCAGCTTTGAATTTGATGTGAAAAGATTATATCACCTACTTATTGACGTTATTGTCCCTCATTTCCTAAAGACTTATAGTTCCTGGTTTGCAATTGATCTCTCTCTTAATAATTTTAATATCTTTTTAAGTGATTCTTCCAGTACCTTGGTTTGTTAGTTATGTCAATAACTCCCTTACAAAGATCAGATCTGTAGTCTTATCATTTATTAATAATGACAACTGTCATCTCAATTGAAGTTCCTTATTCTTTTTTTTTTTGTTTAACCTCTCATCCTTTAGTATTCTAACTCTAAAAGTTCTTGGGCCCAACCTATCCTCCAATTTATTATTTCTGCCTTCTTTTCATGATCATTATTACCTTTATCATGTCCTCCTTTCCTTCAGCAGGTTAAATTTTATGGCCTGTTATTATATTGTGTATAGCTTCAACTTCCTTATCTGGATTAAACCCAACTCTCTGTCTAGTCTGTGCCTTACAGCAATATGTGGCAAGACAAACAAAATCATGCCAATTGGTATATCTTTAAATTTATGACCATGATCTTTAGAGAACCGCTTATTGTTACTAGGCAGTCATAGTATATCTTTCTGGTTTATCTATACTCTCCTAAATAATTATTCTCTCCTCAGACTTTCAAAACCCCTCTTTTTCATTCTCTAGCTGAGGAACTTTGTTCTTTCCTGTTTGGTTTCACTGACAGAAGTAATCACAAAAGTATTTCCACAAACTCCCCAGTCTCTCTTTGTTACTTACTTGCATCTTACCCACATACTCCTTTTTCTTGTGTTATTCAGGCTCCTAAGATCAAATATCCACCTTTGCTTTAGATTACATTCTGCATTCCCTCTCCCTATTCAGGGACTTCACACTAACTCTTCCCTATCCTGTATCATCAGTAATTACTTTAGGAGATTATTATCATTTAAACACAACGCTGTTTCTTTCATTTGAGGGAAGAATTTTTTTTGTACCGAAAATCAAACTCAGAACCTTGCATTTGCAAGGCAGGCATGGTGCCACATGTTACTCTTATCCAGAGTTAGAGTCAAAACCATTAATGCCTCAGTACATTTTCTTTCAGCACCATAACTGCTACTTTTGAGACCCATCTCCTACCAGTACTTACTTGGGTCTATTTACATGGGATTCCTTCTTGTTCCTAAATGTTTTATACAGACTATTTCCCTTTGCCTAAAATAATCTTTGCCTCTATTATCATGCTTTTTTTCCTTCCTACCCTTCAAGTCCTTCCTCAAATGTCATGTTCTTTAAGTGAGACCTACCCTGATCACTCAATTTAAAGTTGCAAAGCTCCCCTACCTTGTATTCTTTATCCATCTTCCTTGCTTCCTCTTAAAAAGGAAGAAAAAAAACCCCTCCTAATATTCAACCACATAGGTTACTTACTTTATTTATTCTTACTAAAATGTAAGCTTCAAGCTGGGCATTATGGTGGACAGCATTGGGGAAGCTGAATCAGGAGGATACTGCAAGTTTGAGAGTAGCCTGAACTACACAGGGAGATCCTATCTCAAAAAAACCAAAAAATAAATACCTATTGAAGGTGAGTGTGGTAGCACATGATTATAATCCCAGTACTCTGTGCAGCTGAGGTGAAAGGATCTCATGTTCAATCCTAGTCTGGATGATTTAGGGAGACCCTAAACCCCACTCCTCCCCGCCAAAAAATAAAAAAGTCTGTGGCTGTAGTTCAGTTTGAGGCCCTAGGTTCAGTCCCCAGTACTACAATAAATAAATAAATAGATAGATAGATAGATAGATAGATAGATAGATACAGTTGAATGAGTATATTTCCTAACTTATAATGTAAAGATTTAAACTCTATTTTCTAATATGTATTGCTGTCTGAAAATTTGGGAAATATTTACCATCAGATTGGGAGTTTGGAATGTTTGAGTTTTGTGGCAAAGAAATTAAAGATGTTTAGTTATTTATTTTTTTTTCTGTTAAGTTTATTGATACATTTTAGGTATACAATGCAGTTACATTCATCATTGGGAACTTGTACCTTTACATGATGTATCTTGGTTCTTATTTTTTTCCCCATTCCCCTGCCTTCCCTTCAACCCCTCTACCCCTCCCTATTTACAGAGACTTTGTTTCCATTTTTTCCTCAAAAAAGATATGTAGAGTAAAAGTAAAGCTTCTTGGAAGCCTTATCCAAGTTATGTAACCTCTTGGGCTATGGTAGCTCCTCATCGTAATTGGCTAGCAGTGGTTTCTGTGATCTTTTCTAACTCTAATCATATCTAAAAACTTGCATTGCTAAATTTTACCATAATATTCTGGAATGAAGCACCTGTTACAAGGATATACTTCTTCTGTAAAGAAATTAATTATTCCCAGTTGTGTTGTCTACTTGTATCTCTTCTTGAACTAAATAATATTTTAGTATTCAGACTTGTACTAATTTATTATATATAATATATTATATATTATATATTTATTATTATATATTTATATTTATAATTATATTTATTATTTATAATTAAATATATAATATATTATATATATCCACCCAAGGTTATTTGTTTGTTTGTTTGTTTGTACCGGGGATTGAACTCCGGTCTTTGTGCTTACGCAGCAAGCGGCGAAACTACTGTGTTAAATCTCCGGGCCTATCCAGGGTTATTTGGATTCAGCAATTCTTCTGCATTGCCCCAGTTAGGAAATTACCAAAAAATGAAAAACTACAAATCAAATTACAAATTTGCCAATTTTTCAAAAACTATAAAAAATTAATGTTTTGTTTTTCTTTTTCAGACGGTCTTAAAATCGCTACATTTGCCAAAAAACAACAGTCTTTATGTCCTTACACCAGATTTGCCACCACCTTCATCATCTAGTCATGCTGGGTAAGGTGTTTGTGTTTTCTGGGAATCTGAATTGAAAAGTCTGTTGCTTTAAACTGTGCATAAACATCAAAATAAACCAGGTAAAAATCTCATGGAAGGTTTAACTTACCAGCAACTATTAAGTATATCAGTTTTCAAACTATTGGGTCTGAACAATTAGTTGTTTTAGTGGTGGAATCTTCTTATCCAAAGACAATCTGTAGCAAAAGACTAGTACTATATTAAAAATACTAAAAATGGCTCTTTGATTGGAGGGGAAGGATTAGAGTTAGAGGGAAGATAAAGAATAATTGGAACCCCAACTTGTCATTGCTAAAGAAGGCATACTCTGGGGACGCTTTCCCAGTTCTGTGGAATAACACTAATGTAAAGTTTTTATAAAGCTTTTCTCTTGGTTTGGGGTGTGGCTTGGTAGTAGAGGGCTTGCCCCGCTGTACGAAGCCCGAGTTCAATCCCTAGCACTAGGGAGGAAAAAGATTTTCTCTATTTGGAATAAAGGTGCTCATTGTTTGTTTCAGTTTTCATAATGGGAGTCAGTGTATTTATAGAATAATCAACTGATTGTATTTTATTTTGTGGTGCTAGATATTGAACCCAGAGAACACTGAGCTATACCTTCAAACCTTTTTAAAAATTTCATTTTATGTTTGATACAGAGTCTCTACATTGCCCATGCTGGCCTCAAGCTTGCAATCCTCCTTCCCCAACCTTCTGAATAGCTTGGTTTACAGGTGTACAGTACTGTGCCTGGCTGACTTTAATATTTAATTGTACTTTAAATTTATTATTACTACATTGAGGCTGTACTGTTAAGTGAAATAAATAGGACACACATGTAAATACCGAAAAGTTTCTCTGGTGTGAAAAACTAAAAGTGTAAATAAGGATCAAAATGTATAATTGATATTGTGGAATAGGAGGAAAAGGTCTAATGGAATAGGGGAAATGGGAGGGGTAGGGGAAAAGAAAGAAGGGAAAAGAAAACATATGAGAAAAGGAAAAAAATGGAAACAAATTATTTGTAAATAGGGAAGGGTGGAGGGGGTGAAGGGAGGGCCAGGAATGAGGAAAAAATAAGAACCAAGATACATCATGTAAAAGTACAAGATCCCAATGATGAATGTAACTATATTGTATACCTAAAATGTACCAATAAATAAACTTAATAAAAAAATTTATTATTGCTGTAAGCAATGCGATCTATAGTAACTGATTATGCTTCTTTTTGTACAGTATAATCACAGAATTATGTGTATGTTGATTTTAGATTTTCAGTTTTTATACACATTTTTCTCTTCTTAGTACAATTTGGTGTTTTTGTTTTGTTTTTAAGCAGAGATATTTGTATCCCAAAACTTTGCTCTCTAAACTTTGTTCCTAATCCCTTCCCCCAAATACCTATCAAAATACTTTCATTTTTTGTAGGTAACAGGAAAAAAAAGTGGGGTTTTTTTTGCATATGTCTTTACCATAGTAGAAATTACTAAACTAGAATATTAAATCTAACATAATTGTATTTGATAGTCTGTTAGTAGTTCGTTTTTTGTGTTGCTCTTTATCTTCTATATTTACGTGATATGTTAATGGGACCTGGAATCTGCATACTATTTCAAAATTACAAGCTACAAATGGGTGGACCTTGTGTTTATAGTAACATTGACTTAAATCTCAGGTGAGATTACATTCTGGGACAGTTATGGGTATGGTTCTGTATCTAGTCAGGTGGAATATTATTTTGTAATTTAGTTAACAAAGTATAATCACTGTTGTATAATATGTAATCCACATAATTAAAAGCAGACAGGAGAAATTACTGTGATCTAGTGCTTTCTAGTAGCATGATTAAGTGGATTTATCAAAATGTCTTCCTGGACCAATGAAAATGTTCTTCATTGCCATGTGGCTGACCTCTGTTTGCCAGTCACTCAGTCCCTAGACAAGTAGGGGCCTACAGCTTTATGAAATGGTTGTGTTGGTAGAGAATGAGAACTTAAAGAAAGATACTTGAAGAAAATTTCTAGTTGATTTTGTGGATTTTTACCAAGTTATAATAACACTGTTTCTTGTGTTTGAGCAGTAAGGAAAAAAAAAATTAAAAGTCAAACAGAAGAGCTAATGTGAGGAGGGGCCTGTGGAGATTCCTGGTATTGTAAAAGTCATATTAGTACACATTCTCTAAAAATCTAACTAAAATGTTAGGCTTTATTTCTTGTTGTTTTAACTACTGTATCTTTCTGTAAAAATAAAATACATTTTATAACACACATCTTCAATACTTATTTCATGGAATCAGTTCAATTGATTGATTGGTGCTGGGATTGAACTCAGGGCTTTGGGCATGGTAGGCCAGCACTCTACCACTAAACCATGTCCCCAGCCCTCATGGAAACAATTTTTTTTTTTTTTAACCCCCGCCCCTGGAAACAATTTTTTTAAAAGGCCATATAGAAACTTAAAAGCTGATGGTGATCATTATTTTTAAGTTATGATTTTCACTTTATTTGGTGTTTCATAAAAATAACTGTTGCCATCTTAAACTAAATAGTGGAGTACCAAAACAATTTGCTAGAGAGAGTTACATAGCATATCACATTACAAAAATAATTCACAAATAATCTTGTTCTCTATTAGACTCCATAATAAATCAAATTGGTTTGTTTTTACAGAATTTTGTTATAATTGGTGAATTCTTAGAAATTTTATTTGTAATTTGTTGCCTAATTTATAATCTCCAAAGAAGAAAATAAAATGTAATTCTGGTTCTTGGGAATTGTCATATGAATAGAACTTTTCTAAAATTGATAGAGAAAAGCAGGAAAGTTTATATACATATTATCTCCATCTCAGAACTGACATTTAACATAAACCAGTATATTTTATTTAGGTGGTCGTTTTGATATTTAACTAGCTTTATTGATCTTTAAAATGTTTTTCTCTGAAATGAGTTCAGTTAATGTTGGAAGATAAAGGGGAATTGGACAATAAACTGCCTGTTAATTACAGTGCTGAACACATCTGCTAGAGCCCACCATTCCAACTTCAGTGCAGTGGCAGACATTAGTTTGTTTTTTTATAAAGTATTGATGTTCTCTAAAGGATCTAAATAACATTAGCATTGTAGTGTCACCCCTAAACAATTTATTATGATGAAATTAGGAAAGTAATATGATTGTAATTCATCTCTCCCAATAAAATACATCAAACTATAATGAAAAAAATCCTGGATTCTAGTCAGAGCTTGGCTAGGGCCTTAGAATTTTTAATTTATAAAATGGGGAGCATCATTTCCATTTGAAGTAGTTATACAACCCTGTAAGTTATAGTACATTATATGTGAAAGCACAAATTACAAAGCACAATTAAAATGATTTATTTATGGTAATATAGTAATTCCTTGTATCTAAAATTAACTTGATTCTTGTAACATCTCTGCAAGGATAAAGATCTATTTTAATGGCTTTTTGTAGATAAGGAAAGTGAAGTGTTTAGACTAGTTGAGAAAATTGAAATGCTTAGTAAATTTATGTAGATTGATTGAGGTCAATAGTAAATGCTTCTGACTCAGAAGATTGTGCTGCATGTACTATAGCTTTCAGACAACTGCCAGAATACACAAAGCTGTGTCCCAAAGGCAAATTCTTTATTGGAGGGTGTCCTCTTAAATGAGATTTTATTATTAAAAATCTTGTAATTTATCATTATATAGTCTTTGAAGGGCATTTACGCATATTTCACTTATTTTAATTCTCAAGATTATTTATGAAATTTCATTGTAAATTCACTTATTTACAGTACATTATATAATTTAATAAGACATATAAAGTAACATACTCTTACTGACTGACCAGCCATCTTCTCAAGAATTACAGAGACAGAAAGCTATACCTCCAACTGTGTTCTTTAAAAAAAACTTGCTGGGCATGGTGGTGCATGCCTACAATCCCAGCATTTGGGAGGCAGAGGCAGGAGAATTGCCACAAGTTCAAGGCCAGCCTAAACTACATAGTGAGACCCTGTCTCAAAAAAAGCAATCCAAACTAAAACAAAACAAAAACTTAATTTTACTGCCACTAGGGGGTGCCTAGGAATTGAGTCTTCATTATTTACAATTTCTTTCTGGGGAAAAAAAAAGGTACAAGAGCATCAGAATAAATGTATGAATACCTAGAATTAGTTCAGAATGATTTTAAAGTAAATTATGCTCTTCAGAAAACAGAATTTAAAGCTTGTTAAGAATTTAAGAACTCTTTAATCATAATCTTTATAATACTTGAAAAGCATTTTAAACCTCTTTAAAAAATAAACCAGATTTCATTAATTAATTGAAAGGGTAAGGCTGCTGTGGCACAGCTATAAATTAAACTACAATTAATAGTAAAATTAGAAAGGGGAGAAACTTATAATTGTTTCATATTATTATAGGGAAGATTCAGTTTATCAGCGATTTTTTTGATAAACTGCTAGATAAACACAAACTCTGTCCTCAAGAAACTCATAATCTATTCATTAAGGATTTCATAATGAATTTGAAAATTCAGTCCTTTACAGAAAATTTCTTTGGATACCACTCATTCTTCACATTCCTTCTAAAACTCAGGGTGCTTTATCTAGTATTTTTTGTAAGTTTTCTTTTCTACACCTGCTCTAAATGTTGATGTTCTCGAGTTCTGTTCTCAGCAGTTCCTCTTATTGAACCTTCTTCCTGACATGTACTCTCAACCTTTCTATTTCTATGATATGTATAGATAATTTACAGTTGTCTTGTGAAGTTTTTCATTTGTGTCTTGTGTATAATCCAAAGTTGAATGTCTAGAACTACGATATCTTCCTAAGAAACTGCTTTTGCCTATAATTTTTTGTCTCAAATGAAAAACAGTGAAAAATACTAAGGTATATTCTAATTGGTGATAATTACCATAAAGGTCATTGGGTAGGGCATATAAGTAATTGATGATCTTGTTAAGGCCATTTTTGGTAGCATGATGAAAATGATAACTAGATTATAGTAGATTTTAAGGGATAAATGAGAAATACAGAAGTAATATTATTTTCAGAAAACTTGACTAGAAGGGAAACAATAATATTAAGAGATTAGAGACTAGCAGGGGAAAAATAGGTTAAGAGATTGGACAATTATTGGAAGTAAAAGGAGAAAGAGACAACAAATAGGAAAAATTTGAACACATGAAACTGGGGAAGAGGTGGCCAAAAGAGGGTATGGGAATGCTTTAGTGTGCTTGTTTAGGTTTTTATTTGAAGAATGCTGGAGATACTGATTAACTTTAGTCCATATTAAAAAAAAAAACTATTCAGAAATATTACAATGGAAGGGGGTAAATGATAAAAAGAAAACCTTTATAATTCTAGAAGAAAAAAAGAATGAGAAACTTAGTTAATACATCAATAGGTAGGAATAGAATAAAAAGAAGTACAGGAAAACAAAGAACATAGCAAACAAAGTATGATGGCAAAATAAATCTCCATAAAGAAAGCTATTAAGCTTTCCTATTAAAGTCAGAAGCTCTCAATTTGAATTTTAAAAAAATATTTTAAAGAAATGACAGAGAAATGAGAAAATAAAGGACAGAAAAATGATGCTCCAAATACCCCAGGCAAATATTAGCTAAAGGAAATTTTTAGAACTATTAATATCACATAAAAGTAAATGTGAGGCAAAGAGCATTGAGAGACAGTTATCCAAGATGTGACAGCAGTGGACTTACGTGTACAAGTCAGCAAAATTTGACAGAATTTTATGGAGAAATACAATAATCACAATCGTAGACCAAAGCTTTCAGAAACCAATGAATTAAGCCAGATTTTCTTCATTTTTATGGCAAGATTACAGCAAATATGGTATCTCTTGTTTATAGTTGTCCTTTTTACAAATAATAATTGAGTCTCACTGTTGGACTGACCTATTTGTACTGGGTTTTAGTTTCAGTTAATATTTTAATTGTTTAATATGAGGGTATTGTTGAGCTCTGATCTTCTGGTCAGCATGTGGGCTTCTTGTATGGCTTCTGGGTTGTGAAGCTGCTCTTAACTGTAGCTTTGAATTACTTGCTATTTCTGCAAGTTAGAGTAAATTCAGGTTGCTAATTGAGACTCTTACGATATTTGAGTAAATTATTGCTGTTAAAATACAGTAGATTCTCGATTTACAGCCAGCCTGACATACAAACAACTTGGGTTATGACTGGAATTTTAGTTTTAACTTATGACCAAAGTCTTGAGTTATGACCCAAATGCCAGCTGCTTGTGCTTCCAAATGGTCTCAGATACAGATTTAACCCCTAAAGATTTTTGTTTTGTTTTGTTTTTTTTGGTACCAGGAATCGAACTCGGGTCCTTGAGCTTGCAAGGTAGGCGATGTAACTACTGAGCTAAATCCCCAGCCCCCTTAAAGATTTTTGGAAGGAACGTTACAACATCCTTTCCTGTGGTGGGTTAATTGAGAAATCCCGGGCCAATGTCTCTCTAAGGACATTGCCTGGAAGAAAGTGTGGCCTAAAATTATACAGGAGACTTTGAAGGCTGTGTAGAGAAGCCTTACCAACTTGAGTTACAACCAGCCCTCACAAATGAATTGAATTCATGAGTCAGGGGTCCACTGTAGATGGCTTTTTTCCCTTCTTAGAAAACTGATGGGAAAGCAGGTGACATTAACCTTGAATTAAGCAGGAATAGGGTTGTTAACAGTTTTTCTGAGTGGGTGCTGTGGAAGAGTTGAGTAGTGAACAAAAATCGTTGAGTTCTGGGCCCAACTGTACCACACCATCTTTGTTAAGACTTTGGGAAGGTCCCTACTCTGCTCTGAGCCTCAGATACTATCTGAAAATAAAGAGGTGTTTCTAGATTCTTTGGCATTCATGATACCACTCACTTTTATTTCCTTGTAGGGTTCTTGGCAGTGGATTATATCATAAAATCAGTAGCCAAAGTGAAAAACAAAATTGCTTTAATATGCAGGCAATATCTAGTGGATTATGTGGCTTAGTCTTAAGTGAGATCTTTCACCTCTCATTCCAAATCTAAACCTTAGGACTCATATTCTCTGGTAGTGTATAGAAAGAGTTATGGCTAGGTCTTCAGAATCAAATGGATTGATGCAACAGGCCTGCCTCACTAGCCTAGTCGCAGTAGCTTAGACAAGTCTTGCCCAGGGTGTACCTACCATAGCAAGTAAGAAATGGAAGAGAATTTAGTGAATTGGGGCACAAGAAGTGGAAGAGGAAGCTGCCAGTTTCATCCCTGCCTTCTGTGAAATCTAACCTAGAACTTGTGATCTTGTGAATAATTCTTATTGGCTCCTTTTTCTGGGAAAATCTATAATGAATAAAAAAATGCTACCAATGTTCTTATTAAACCTCTCCCTTCTGGGGGAAAATCAGCATGAGCAGAATTTTTTTTTTCTGGTACTGGGGATTGAACTTGGGTCCTTGGTGCTTGCGCCGCAGGCAGCGAAACCACTGAGCTAAATCCCCAGCCCATGAGCAGAAATTTTATCCTCCCTGTGAAAGAGAGAAGACTGAAAGAAAAGCACCCCCTCAAAAAAAGTTCTTCTTATAATCCTTACAGTCTCTTCCAACTCTCTACATTTGTATACACTGCCCATTAAGCTTTGTAGAGTAAGAGAAAAACCGAGATACCCCTTCTCTATTTCTGCTTTTTGAAACCATCCATCAGCAATGGTAATAATTATTTATTTGTGCTCTTAGCTGTTGTTCTGGCAAAGAAATACCATCCTTTGAGTGGTAGACGTGTTGATAGTCATATAAACATAATGTACTTTTTTTCTTTTTCTCATTCCCACCTCTCTCATTCTGTCATGCTATCCTAGCCATTCTTCTGCCACCATTATTCAAAAAAAAATTTTTTTTTAAAGTAACTAAGAATTGTTGTGGGATTCATTTAATAGGAAATTCTGAGGCTGCTTTCAAACGGTTCTCACCCTGCTTCTGTTTTTCTAATATGTCACAATATCTGCACAAATATTAATCCTTGTAATACTTTTACCTTTTTGTCTGTACTTGACTATTTCATTTTTTGGGATATTCTACCACATCTCTGAGCAGTGACTCAGAATGAGAATAATGCTGTAGGATATTTTCTTCGAATGGAGCTAAAGCAGTCATCTATATAATCCAGTCTCATTTTATGACTGGACGAGCTGAGATATAGAAAGAAGAGATTAAAGTCTATTGAGGCCTTAGTATCTTCACTTATGATAACATAGATGACTATTTCTGTCACCCAGAAGTTTGGGGAAGGGCAGGTGTGATTAAATAAGATAGCATATGTGAGCATTGGGCCGGGGACATTAAAGGTACTCAGTAATTTCTCTTTGCCAAGTCACACAGCTGGTTAACAGATGAGTCAGAATTTGGCTTGTTTTTTTTTGGTATTGGGGATCGAACTCGAGACCTTTCGCTTGCGAGGCAGGCGCTGGAACCACTGAGCTAAATCCCTGGCCCTCAGAATTTGGAATGCATGGGGCTCTTACCTCTAAATTCACTCATTCTAGTGCCTATGAGCATCTTAGAAGTGATGTTTCAACTTTAACTCAAGGGTTCTTCAAAGGGTCAGAATCAATATGGTTTTTGAACAACAAATCTCATTTGTATCTAGTTCATGTGTGAAATAAATTAAGAGCAGTGCCTGCTGGCACATAGAAAATGTTCAATATGAGGTATGATCTAAAAATACAATAAATGCTTACATTTGAAAGAATTTATTACAATAAAAGACACATTGCCATGAATCCCCTCTCAAAAACACTTCCTTTCTTCTCAAATACACTTATCCCATAATTCTTGCCACTTTCTGAAGTGGTTCTAGAAGTCCTCTTCAGTGCCTTTAGTTGTATAGTCGCAGCTGCATCAAAACATTTATCTTTCATGGTCATTTTGACTCTGGCAAAGAGCAAGAAGTCACAAGGTACTAGTCAGTGAATAAGGCAAATAATGCCATACCATAATGTTTTTATAAGCCCAATTTTTCTTTGGATGGCACTTGGCAGCAGTATTCACCACATTTTTGATCAGACACTGTAGAACTGCTTCAGAAAGCAGTAAGAATGATGGGATAAATGTGTTCTCAAGTGGGGGGTGAGAAGTGTTTGAGGAGGGAATTAAGGGTGATGTCTCTCTTACTGTAATAATTTTTTTTTAATTTAAACATTTACCATATAATGTATATTTGCAGCCGTGGCAACAAACCTATGATTCCTATTTGCACCTCATAAATTCCTTAAATGGATGTCTCAAATGATGCAGCACTCAAGGATAGGTGAATCACTGCCAATAGGGTATTCCTTTGAATAAAGTTTGTTTGCACTCCTGGGGATGAACCCAGGGGATGGTGCTTGCCAGGCAAAGGTATACCCCTGAGCTACATCCCCAACTCTGGATAAATATTTTTGTTTTCAAACTAGAAAAAAAATATGTTTTAAACTCTTTTGCCAAATAATTTACTACAGTTTATTTGGCAGTGATTTTTCTGAGTGTGTTTTCCTCATGGTTGTTTTTGGGGTTTTTTTGTTTTTTATTTTGCACCAGGGATCGAACTCAGGATCTTGTGCTTGTGAGGCAGGCGTGGTGCCACTGAGCTAAATCCCTGGCCCATGGTTGTTTTTTAATATTTAACATCTCTGAGGTTCTAACGGTGTGGCAGAGTCTGTTAAGTGGCCTATAAAGTAACAGCTTTCTGAAAACTGTATATGCAAGTAAATATCTTGAATGAATTAATTGTAATTTTTCTTGTAAAATATTTAAACCAATTTTTTGATAAGGATATTTATTTGCAAAAATGTTTGTAAGTCAACAGTGTTATAATGTGAACAATGCCAGATTTGATATTTGTTTCTTAAAATAGCTTGTCATTTCTCAATAGTACATTGATATAGTGATTATTGGAAGCACATTATCATGATTGCTGTTTAACTTAAATTTAATTCTAGTATTATTGTTAGACGTTGTGAAAGTGAAATTTGAAAGTATTGTTTGGTAAATGTTTCTTAATAAGGAGCTCCTTAAAAGTGTCTCATTTTCAGAAGAGGACATTTCCCCAAAGTTATGCATTCTGGATGGAAAAGAAATGTGTCTCCAATTAAAGCATCAATGGAGATCACAACACATCTAATTAGAGTGATGTACCAAACCCATTTATACAGTTTACTGCCTATTGATAGGTCACTGACTACTGGGATTAGCTTGTTAGCCTCACACTTTGAAAAAGAACTGCAGGTATTCTTCATGACTAGGGGAACTGATTGATTTAATGGATAGCCAGAAACTTGGTCAGTAATCCATGAAATAAAAATCAATATATCTGTAAATATAAAGTTTTTCTTATTTTTTCTAGATGCATGGAATTATGCTTTGACAGTTTTGCCATGTACTACTTGATGAATCACAATGTATCACTGTCACCACTAATTACATTTTTATTAATCTTATATATTGGTTATTTTTTAATAAAATATATCACTATGTGGATAAACAGTAATTATAGATATAAGGCAACCTAAACTTTGAAATTATCTTGAAATATGTTATTAGGAATTGCGTGAAACAAAATGTTTGTTTATCTAGACATATTTAATTGCCAGCAAAGAAAGCAATTAAAAGTAGCTGCAGAGTAAGAGGCCAACCTTTGTTAAACATGGTTTTAAGATTGTTACAGAACTTGTGGTGATGATAACATGGTGTCTTGGAGGATGTTAACAACTGTAGCAGAGTGTTAATTAAGAATGATGTAATCTGTAGCTCAGAATTATTAGTATATGTTTAACTGGACAGGAACAAAACCTAGTTTCAGTTATGATAATAACTCAAGTCATATGTATAGTGCAAAGATTAACATTTTATTTTTATGCTATTCCTGAGACAATTTAAAAATCTTGAATGAAATACAATCATATGTAAACATCAAGGCCCTAGCTCATTTACATATGTGCCAGATTTTCAAACTGATTGCTATTTGAACCTAATCTGTCATTTCTGGCTGCATTAGCTACAACAAACATTACATTTACATATTGATTTCTTATTTTGTTTTAGTGTAAATAATCCATAATTATAGTAAATTTGGTCTTTTGTTGACAGGAGCTCATATGACTGTAAGTTTAGAATAGAAATTTAAATTGCCATGTGTCATGATTTTTAATCTAAAATCTGATGTATCTAAAAGGATAAAAAGATCCTTGTAGATCACAAAATATTTAAGAGACAAAAGAGAAAAAAATTTAGTGCCTTTTGGAAATATATAAATGGCAGAGTATTAATGAAAGATTCAATAGTGTGTTCTAAAATTATTTATCGTAATAAAATCAGTAGTTTGAAAAAATTACTATTTTTGCTTCAACATCAGGCCCTATTTTAAAAATAAAATCTAATCTAAATGAACCAGATAATCATTTTATATTGATAGTTTTATTTAAAATAACCAGTGAAAGAAAAGAAACAGCATATACTGCCTCAGGAATGAAACAAGACTTTTTGTCTCTGTATTGGTGACTTTACTCATCTTAACTACGCATTCAACATTGGTTTAAGAAGTAAAATTTTACTGCTGACAACTCATAAGTGTCACTGGACAATGTTATTAAGTAGCAATGGAAACAAATCTACAGTTCCCATTTACACCAATAGAAAGTGTGTTGTATTTTTGAAGTTAAAAATATTGAGCCCATTGAACTGGGAAAAGTATAGCTATTAGATTATTTAAGCATACTTTTTATGGCTAAGTTTTTAAAGTGGAAATGTAATTTACATACAACAAATACACAATTCTTGAGTGGCTCCAGGCTATATGAGTTTTGACACAAACATACTGTTTTCTGCCTTGCATTTTAGTAAAGGAGATTTCAATTTGGATGTGGGTGTACAGGTGACTTAGCAAGCATCCGGTATAGAAGCCTATACTAAATGGATGATAGCTTTTTACTTGAGTTATATAAATACAGAAGCCCTAAAAGCTCTTACGTTAGTCATGTTAGACTGCTATAACTAAATACAACAGACAGGCTGGCTTAAGCAACAGATGTGTTTTTTATAGTTCTGGAGGCTGGATGAACTCCAAGATCAAAGTGCCAGCACATTGATTTCCTGGTGAGGGCCCTCATCCTGGCTTCCTTCTTCAGTGTTCTCACATGTTAAAAAGAGAAAAGGATGTGGTCTCTCTCAGTCTTCTAAGAACACTGATGCCATCATAAGACCCCACCCTCATAACCTCATATAAACTTAATGTCTCAAAAGATCTATTTCCAAATTATGGGAGTTAAGGCTTTAATATATGAATTTTGGGGAAGACAACACGCTTTAAGCCTGTAACAGACTTAAAGTCCAAGTATGAATTTATCTTTTCTAGTCAAGTTGTTTAATCTTGGTAGATTTATACTTTACTGTAATGTTTTAATAGGTAACACCCTGGCCAAATCTGCACCCTGAAGACGTTGAAAAGGAATTCTGAATTTGGGGAATTGGGGGAGAGGAAATCTTTCAATTAGTATTATTATTCTTGGTTCAAGATACACTCCCTTACTGATATGGTACCCTATAAAATGGGCTTGCTGCTGCATGGCATGAGGAAAGCCATTCTTCAGGAATTAGTGACAGAACTCTATCTGGTGATCAAAATAGTTGTTTTACTACCATAATGTAGCCTTAAGTTAACCTTAAAAATATCACTACATCATATATATTAAGATAGCCTTAAGCTTTTTCCTGACTTGCTGAAATCTTCTCTAAATGTGAAGTTAACTCAGTCAAGACAATGAAGACTGAACTATTACATTTGTTTTCTCTGTGTTGTTGATTTTATCAATACTTGACATACGAAGGCTAATAATATATGGCTTTGTATATTTTCATCTATAAAAATGCCTGTGCTAGGGCCTCAGTTTTACTTATTGGAGTTTATATACTAAAGTTTTCCATATATAATTTTCCTCATTCAAAAAAAGAGATGACTGTAAAATGTATAAATTAAGCCATTAAAATTACATTGACATTGACTAGGAAGCAGGCATTTTATGAGTAACTTCTGTGTTCTTGATAAATATTCATAGTTAAATTGGAATATTATCTTTCCAGGCATAGATGATATTCTGCTAATAAGAGTATTGGAAGCCCAAGACTTGTGGACAAAGAAGAGAGTAAAGATGTTTTACTGAAATTATTTCTAAAGCTGTGTGAGTGGCTTCAGTATTAATACTTAGTTATATTGAGAATTGTAGTGAATTGGTTATCTATTTTTTTAGATTTCCCTGTCTTATATGATACCTCATTTCCCCCAGTCTTAAAATTAAGAAACTAGTTGACTATAGTAATGTGCTCTTGTAGTCCTATCTGCTTAAGAAGCTGAGGCAGGAGGATTGCTTGAGCACAGGAGTTTGGGGCCAGCCCTCCCACTGTAGCAAGACTGCATCTGTTTTAAAAAATAAGTAAGAAACTTGTTGGAAGAATTATGAGAAGATCTATGTATAAAAGGTCTAGTACCTTGCCTACTAAGAACGTAATATTGTTAGTGCTTGTTTTTATTTCATTTTGTTGCAAATAGTAACTACCTCAGAAACTGGTATATGATTTTGATTACGTTTTAAACATTAATTTCGGTCTGTATCTGAAGGTAGAACAAGGGGTAGTTTAGCTTTAATGGCCCTTATCTGTTTGTAGAAAGCAACCCATGTCTATGTTGATAAGTGCAAATGTCCCAATTGAAAGAAAAGTCACAGAGATAAAATTTAAAATCAGTGAGGAGAGAATATATGTTCTATCATGTAAAATCATTGGTTGCATTGAGTTAAACTTCAAACTGCCTTGAAAGTTTCTACATTGACTTTTACCTTTTCCTCTCCCTTGAATTGGGGAGAAAACATGGCATTTAAAACCAAAACAATCAGGTATGATGGAGCATGTTTGTAGTCCCAGCACTCAGGAGGCTGAGGCAGTAGGATCACAAGTTGAAGGCCAGCCTTGGCAATTTAGTGAGACCCTGTCTGAAAATGGAGTGGGAATGTAGCTCAGTAGCCAAACCACCCTTGGTTTCAATCTCCAACATCAAACAAAAATTTTAAAAGTTTCTCATTATTATTATTGTTATTTTTGTTCTGTTTTGTTTTTTGAGACACAGTCTCACCATGTAGTTTAGGCTGGTCTTGAACTCATTGTGTAACCCAGGCTGGCCTCAAACTCAGAGCAGTCCTAGCTCAGCGTCCCCAGTGCTGGGATTACAGACATGCACTACTGGGCATATATTTCATTATTTCTGGTTTGGTTTTTTTTGGTACCAGGGATCAAACTTGGGTCCTTGTGCTTGCAAGGCAGGCAGCGGCACCACTGAGGTAAATCCCCAGCATTATTTCATTATTTCTAAAGTGACTATTTTGGAGGACCGGGGATGTAGCTCAGCAGCACTGCGCCTGCCTGGAAGCACAAGGTACTGAGTTCAATCCCCAGTACAAAAAAAAAAAAAAAAAGTAACTATTTTGGTTGGCAATCCTTAGCCTCTAAAGATCAAAGGTTGAAGGAGGATGAATAACTGCATTTGGAAGGTAAGAGAGACTACTTCAGGGTGGCTTAACTATGGATGACTCTCCTTACCAACCAGTAGGAGGCACTGTTAAGAGAGAGATTTGCTCCTGGATGCAACAACCAAGGCACCAGCATTGTATGATCTCATTCCTTTAGATTTAGCAGTTATAATTAATTTGCCAATAAAGTCTTTATAAATTATGTAAATCACCATGGGATTCTCTCTCTCTCACGTGTACAGACACACACACACGCACGCACGCACGCAGTTCATACGCTTCTATGGCAGCATCCATGATCTAATTTAAATATTCTTTTGTTTCTGTAGTACCTTAGGAAAATTAATATTAGAGTTCTTAACACATAGCACATAGTGAATTGTAGTATGCTGGTCTGCTAATCCCTCAGTAAACTCATTGAAGGCAGAAATATAGTCTTAACTGGGTTTACCTTCCTGGTACCTGGAGGGCAAGTCATAAGAATGTAATCACTGGAGTTAGACCTGGGAAACTTTTATGACATTAAGCAAGTAACAATATCAGTTTCTTCATCTGTAAAAAGTAACTTGATAAGTTGACATGAAGCTCTTAATGCCTGGTACATGGTGTTTACGACTGGCCATTGTTTAGGACTAGCTATTGTTAATAACTAAGTGAATGGATCAGGGTAGAATCTGAAGTGAAGATAATACCTTTAGTTGTTCCTCCACACAAACCATTCTCTAGGATCATGCATGTGGTGGCTCAACTCCTAATAAGACTATATAAAAAGGAATACTGTTAGTCTGGATAAATTAGGTCCAATACACAGTTATATTTAGTGATAAACAAAATTTTGCCCTGTATAAACTCCTAAAACATAGACAGTAACCACCATAAAAGTGCTGTAGATCTTCTTGTTGATGTTTCATTGTCATGGTAAGATCTTTAAAATATGGGTACCTCTCAAAATTGTTTTATTTTCAGTAAGTTATAATGGGTCATCTTATGCAAAAAATATGCACTAAATATTCCCACTTGGCTTTTTATTTATTATTCATAACTCTGAAGGAAGAATTATTATCTTTTTCCTAAAGAGGAAACTGATAATTTAGAGTAGTTTACTGCTTAAAATAGGGCCTTGTAAATGGGAGACATTCAATAAATACTGTTGAAAGAATGAATGATTTACCTGTCAAGGTCAAACAACCAACCCTAGTGGATTTGGGATTCAAGTCTGGCTCTGAGTCCTATATGTTTTAAGCCTTCCCTCCTCATTTCTGTCGTTTCTCTAACTCTGTCTCTCCAATATATCACCCCCACAGCAATGTAGGAATTAGAGAACTAGACTAAATTTTTGTTCTTCTAGTATAGTCTGACAGTTCATGGTGATCTTAGCAAACCAGTCTGAAAAGTTATAGCACAAGTCTGCCAGTCAAGAATAAGAAACATATCTAAGGAATTGTTTGAAAGCAAGCACTAAGAATATTAGACATATGCATGGGTACATATGTAAAGAATAAAGGACCTATATAATCAAGCTGTCTGGAACTGAGGTCCTTAGTTTGCCATTTGAAGCCTTTCATAATATGTAGGTCCTTCATATTTTTCAGATTTTTCTCTAATACAAACCTTTCTTAATATTCTATTACATTTCTTCATTAGTTTATATACTTTTCCTTATAGTCTCCAATCTCCATTTCTGTTCAAGCTATCTGTCTGAAATCATCCCCCATATATCTAATTATCAAAATACTGTCCATTCTTCTTTGCAGTACTTCAAAATACTCTCCCCTCTTTACATCCTCACATCTATTTGAACCTCTCTGAATAATTTATCTTGAGGTCAGTGATTATGTCTTTTGTCCCTGTATTATTCTAAATAATATAAGTAAAATAATTATAGAATGTACAAATTAATTATGAACTTCTAGCATGCAAATATCTTGTTCATCTTTTTATTCCCTAAGTAGCCCAGCTTTGTGGGAAATAGGAAGCTTAGATTTAAAGGGCATAAAATTAAATATAAGTTACAAACTATATTCTCTTTATAGTTTCATGACCTTGGGCAATTAGTTAACCTTTCTTAACCAGTTCTGTGAGTAATATAACACTTTGGAACAGGCTAAAAACATTAAAAAGAGAATCAGTAGATATTTGCAATTAATAATATGCAAAACTGTTCCTTAAATCTTTATAGGATTAAATTGAATCACATTTTAGTATGTTAGTTGACAGTGGATATACCAATGAATAATAGCATAGTTGCCCTCAAAAAGATCTTGGATTTAAGACTTCCACACCTGAAACAAAGAAAACTGTATAAGACACTTTAATGAAGTGATAAAGTATGTGGCATAGAAATTCAGAAGAGAAATAAGGTCAACAGTAAATACAAATGTTTGGCCTGAATGATGTTCTGAAAGCTGTGTAGTAGTTGGAGGGAGAGCAAAGGAAAGGAGGATGAGAACATTATGGACAAATTGAAGATATGGTGTGATTTTTTTGACATTTGAGGAAGTCCTCCTAGTTGTAGACACCTACACTTTGGAGAACAGTTGTGCAGTATCTGAGAAGGGTCATGACAGTTTGAGCAGGCTTTCCATTAAACACCACTTCAACCACACATTCATTTCCCTTAAATATATTGGACATTGACCTGGCCTGTTGTTTTAAGCCTTCTTTCTCACTACTCTTCTCTCCCACACCCTGTATTATAGTCACATTGAACTTTTTCCTGTTGCCTGAACATGGTCATTTCTCTGGCCTTACTGTACTTTTTACCCCCTGCACCAAGGATTGAACCCCCTGTGTCTCACACATGCCAGCAATCACTTGATCACTGAGTTACACTGAGTACTGGCCTTACTACATCTAAGATCTCAGTAGCATTTGGCATAATTGCTCCAGCCTTCCTAATCAAAAGTTAGTTCTTTTGGCTCTTATACCAGGCTTTAAATTTTTTTTCTCTTAACCTCTTGACTGTCAGTCTCTTTTAAACTGACTCCTTCCTCATTATTTCAAATGATTGGAATGTCCTAGCTTCCACTTTGGCCTCTCTGCTTTTTGTCAGGTGATGTATTTCCCTAAATGATTTGTTTTGCTCACAAAGTCTGAAATATCGCTTGCTATTGACTCTCCTGCTCTGAGCTGTCTCACTTATCCTTTGACTCTTACATTCAACTGTATATGACTTCTTTTTAGGTGTCTGATAAGCCTTTCAACTTAATATATCTGAGACTTTACTCTCAATTTCCTCATTGAGGTTTCCTTGTTGAATTCTATTCTCTTGTTTGCTCAGGCCAGAAACCTTGGGGTTATATTTTTCTCTCATATTCCAGCAGTAAACTGTCCAGCTTCTACCTCTCAAATGAATTCTGACGTTTACCACTCCTCACACCATCTGTCCCTGTAACACCCCACTCCAAGCTGCCATCATTTCTTTTGAACTTGTCTCCAATCGAGTCTATCCTCCTCTCTCCCTTTTCCAGTCTTTTTTTTAATTTTTACTGATATTATTGGTACATTTTAGGTATGCAATATAATGACATTCATCATCGGAAATTTGCACCTTGACCTAATTACTCTTGGTTCCCATTTTTCCCCATGCCCCCACCCTCCCTTCAACCCCTCCATCCCTCCCTACCTACACAAAGACTGTGTTTCCATTTTTTCATTATCTCATATTAATTCCATTCCCTTCTTTCCTTTCCCCTACCCCTCCAACTTCCCCTTCCCCTTTCCCCCTTTTCTTCCTATTTCACACCATCTGTTATACTCTTTAGTCCTTATTTTTCACTGTACCCCGAGCAGCCAGAATAATCTTGTATAGGTGTGAATATGTCAGCTCTTATCATTTTCCTTTGTAAAATTCTCTAATGACTTTCCTTCACAATTACTACAAGGACCTACACTATTGAACTCTTATGATCTCTTTATCATCACACCAGCCTCAACTTTTATGTCACTTCCTCTGAGATGCCTGCTTTTACTGTTCTGTTGAAAAGAATTCCCTTGACCCCATTATCTTGTATTTTAGAATCAATCGTGTTTTGTTTTCTTCACAATACTTAAATTCTCTAAGAGTAATTATTCACTTACTTGGTCTTTGTCTCCTTTATTAGAATGTAAGTTTCACGAAGGAGGGACTGTGTTTTTCTTATTCACCTCTGTTTACCTAGCAACTAGAATAATGTCATGAACATAGGTAGGTGCCCAGTAAGTGAATGAACATGTCCTTCCACTTATTTTCTTGTGTAAAAAGTTCTACCTTTCTCTATTCCTTTTTTTTGGTACCAGGGATCGAACTCCGGTCCTTGCGCTTGTGAGGCAGGCGGCGGAACCGTTGAGCTAAATCCCCGGCCCTTTCTCTATTCCTCCAAACAAAATGAAAAAAATCTTATTCCTTCTAAGTGATAAACTCTAAAGTCCTCCTCCTCCTTCATACTTCAGTTTCACTGAAGCTTTCCTCTGACTCATTACGCATTTCCTTCTTCATTGTACTTTTCTTTCAATTTCTCAGTAGTACCCATTACATTATACTATAGTGTTTATATATTTTTCTATTAGATTGTGAGTTTTTCATGGAGAAGAACCATGAATTTTTATTTGAGTTGGTTTCCTTAGCATCTGAAATAATGCAAGGCATTGAGTTCATGTTGATAAGTAAATGAATCAAAATCTTGGGCCAGGGATTTAGCTCAGTGATTTCGCCACCTGAGTTCGATCCCTGGTACCAAAAAAAAAAAATCTTAACTCTAATGGCAGTTTTTCAGAAGGCAACATTGCTGTGAGAGATATAAAGATGAATAAGATTCTCACTTTCTGGCAATTCACAATTTATTCATTATTTAGTAAATATGCAGAGTGCCCAGCATATGCCTAAGGGCTAAGGATACAGCCACAAAGTTCCTTGCCTCAGAAGAGTCTATTTTAATCGAGTATAATTTGCTTTGATTTTTATCAGTATAATTTCATGATACAGATGTATTTTTAGTTTGTAATTAACCTGTGAACTCTATGAAGAAAATAGGGCAATTTTTCTAT
Source organism: Heterocephalus glaber (assembly GCF_053883595.1). Lineage (NCBI taxonomy): Eukaryota > Metazoa > Chordata > Mammalia > Rodentia > Bathyergidae > Heterocephalus > Heterocephalus glaber. The sequence continues at coordinate 2,328,060 of NW_028258301.1, forward strand.
CTAATTTTCATTTTTGTGTTGTGTGTATGTTTATCATAGTTATAGATTGACAAAGGCGTATTGATTTAGTACGCCCCAAATATTTCCCTGATGCTACAGGCATGTCTAAATTATACTTTTAGGCAGGAGTACAGGTTACGCAGACATATTAGTGATAGATTTTTATTTTTATTGTTGATGAAAATAGTGTTTCTTAATATTAATTTAAAAATAGAATCATGATGTTTCTTAATTTGTGGGGCTATTTTCATATATTCTTTGTGGTTCTGATGTGTTTCTAACATTTTGAAGTTTTTGAAGTTTTAGCATATAGTTTAAAAAATGTTGGTCTGAATTCTCCAACTTTAGAATTCTATATATTGCTGAGTCCTAAGTGAAAGCACAATTATTTTGAAGGAATTTTGTTTAGCAGTGAAAGTTCTGTAGATTTCGATTATCTCCTGAATTTTGGCTAAAACTGTATTTCTGTTGTACACTATTTGTGAGTATAAAGAAGTTTCATATTTCTGTTCTTCTAGAACAACTGTTTCACTTACAATCAAACCAGAGTATACATTTAGTAGCATATTTGGAATTGACAAAATTGACAGTTCTTTTGGAGGAAGTATGTATGTACTCTAAGTAATAGCATATGACTTGTAGAAATTTATACATGTGCAGAGTATTTAGGGTTGAAGTTCGGAACAGCTTGGTTGAGAAGGAGTTAACAGGTTAGCTCCCCTTGGTTGTTCTCAGCATGCTCTCTTGCCTTTAGGAGCTGAAAAGATGATAACATTGGGCCCGGACATGCCTGGGTGGAGGTTAGGGTACTCCTGGGGTTTTTGCAGCTAGCTGTAAAGCAAGCTAGAACTTGTTCATCTCTGAGTTTCTTGTTTTTCTTTCAACCCTTTCAGTGCCCTGCAGGAGTCATTAAATCAAAACTTCATGCTGATCATCACCCACCGAGAAGTCCAGCGGGAGTACAACCTGAACTTCTCAGGAAGCAGTACCATTCAAGAGGTGAGTTATGTCTCACAGCTAAGAAATAAAGGTAGCTCATTATAGCTAATGTTGACCCTGTTAAAGAGGGCTTATCTGTTCTGGTTGGAAACTCTCTTTATGTTTCATTATTGGGTTCTTAATTTTAATTAACTGGAGCATCAATGACTACTGTAGACACACTAAATGACTTGACCTAGAAAGATAGATGTTGTAAATGGGAGTTCTTGACAGTTCTTAAACTAGTGTATGAAAACTTGGTTTAAGAATAACCAATTTATTATATATTTCATGGTTTTATAGTCATTATCCAAAATATTAATTTAGAAAGTGTTGACAACATTTCTTTTGGAAGATCTTTATATGTTATTTTAAAAGTCACTCTCAGAGATATTATTTATTTGTATTGTGCACTCTTCTGTTTCTGAAAAGAATTTGAGGAGGCTTTTTAAAGGCAGCTCAATCCTAGCTTTGGATAGTATTTGTATCATGTTGTTGGAGACTCCCATTCAGCTCAATATCTGAGAACAATCTGTTTATCAATGTTGTCTTCAGAATGTCCAAGAAAGGCCACTGTTTCAAAATAGAATCTCTCCCAAGAGAGAAGAGGTACCTTATACGTATGCCTTTGGCCCCACCCGCCTAAAACCCAGTAATTTATCTCTATAGAGGGAAGAACATTTAAGGCTATGACAGGACTTCTGTATTTAGAAACAGTGAAATAGTGACTGTGTTATATCACTGCCACATAGCTTATGAAGGCAACAATCATTTTTTGTTTGCTAATTTTTAAAGAGAATTAATCTTGGATTTATTTCATAATTTTCTCTTAGACTGAAATACATAAAATAATTACTAATGTCATCTTGGAAGAATAAGTTATTCTCACCCTAATGATTTTTTTGAGAAGTATATGAGTTGTCTCAGTAATAGCTAGATTTTTAATGGTTTCCATATTTCATATTTTGTCAATGAATTTCATCTTTTGAGTTTGGCATAAATAACTCATTGCTTTATTTTCTTTATTGATCACTTGAATAGTTTATTGACTGTTAACTAAAGTATTTAACATTTTATCTGACTCCTAAATTGAATCATAGTTTTATTTGATATTTTCAGGATTTTAATGTGTGTAAATTGCCATTTTATTTTTAATCTTTATAATTTGTATTCTGTGCTTTAAATTTGAATTTTTAATTTCTGAAAAAAATGATTTTTGTTTTTACATTAGAAAAATTTTACTATGGCTTTATCTCAGAATTATTACAGGGTGAATGTAATAGTAATATTGAAATTATATATGTCATTGTTTAATTTACCAAGGAAATTACATTCCAAAATAACTCCAGTTTAATCAGTAATACAAGGTAAGAGATAAATTTCATTCTTTGCTTTTTTGAAAAGATTTGCTTTTTTGAAATTGAAGAATAGTATAATGCCTAATGAATAAAAAGACTTCTTTTTCTTTCTCTTTGAGATTTTCATAGCTAAAATTTTCCTTTTCTGAAAAAAACCACTCTCGGTTTCTGTAACTCGGGTGTGTTTCAGTGTTCTCCCACAAGAGGGCAGAAAGGACTATTAAGCCTAAAAATACCATTCAGTGTTTTCAAATTAGCTTCTCTTATATTAACAAAAAGGAGCATAATGGCCAAGTTATTGTTTGATTTACAGATAATTGGCATATTGCAGGGAGGAGACTTAATTTCACCCTTTTAAATTAAACAGGGAGATTTAAAAAGACATAAAATATTCATTAATGTTCGGTGATTATAAAGTAGTGGCATATATTTATTTTGCCTTTATTACTGTTTCGATGGGAAAATACTGCAAATATTTCCGAAATCGAGTTGGCCATACTGACAAGTTGAAATGTTTAAGCAGTGTTAATGCAATCTGCTCACACCTGATATCCTATGCAGAATGATTCAAAATGACTACATCAATTATTAAAAGAAATATTTAAAATTCTGTAAATGTGCCATAGTGTGCCACAGTTGGCTGAAACTGTTCTCTGTGGCATAGTATTTAGATTATCAAATAAATTTTAAGCTTCAAAGACATGAAAACAGTCAATTTTTTTCCTACCACTTTCTGTCATTTGAAAAATATTCCAGAAATATTTTTGCAAAGACAATATTTTTATGTATTTCTTGGCAAGAGTTTGGTTTCTTCTTTTTAAAAGTTATTTTAAAGTAATAATTTGAAATGCTAGTTGCAAGAAAAAAATTAATGAAATTGTTTCTAATACTTTTCTGTTAGTAGACAGGTCCACATGGACTGTTTTATTTTGCATAATTTAGAAAAAGAGTACTGGAGAAAAAGAGTGAGGATCACCTCTGTAGGCCTAGTGCTGACTTTTCTTCTTCAATTTGTGGATCACTGTGGTTCGAGGTGGATTCAAGACAAGGCGAGGTGCACTTATTTGTAGGCTTGTAATCCACAGTGATGCCTAAGTATATGTATTATTTCTTGTTGCATGACTAGATGTCAATTTGATTGGACCAAGATAAAGTACAATCTTGAAACAATTTTATGGTTATATTATATAAATAGTACTATTTTTGTTGTTATTGTGGAAACTTAATGATGCTATATATTCTAAACTGTAAGTTAATCTTTGTCATCAATTTCAGTGATCTCTTTTTAGTATTAAGTCCACAAATGAATTTTGACCAGTATAATACTTTGAGAAAAAGGAAGAAATTTTAAAGAAAAAAACAAAAATCTTTGCTCATTTTCTAGTATATTATTTTTATATTCTAGGTGAAAGAAGCTTTTAATTTTTGAAAGCCTTGAATTTTTAAAGTAAAGATTTTATAATATTTTTCACCCAGAGGGAAATTTTTATTAAATAAGATTGAAAAAGACAGATTTCAACTGCCTGGACAAAATACATTTTTAAAAATACTATATTAGAAAATAGAACCAAGATTCAGTCTGCATTTAAAATAAATTCTTTACTGACCATATGTTTATGCAAGTTAGTGGTGATAAACCCATGGTTGTACAAGTGTTTGTTCACTCTGACTCTGTGCGGACTCTGTGGTCTGCTGACAATGCATGACTTTTATCCTTTGGGTGCTCGAGATTTTAATTTAAGCCAGTGAATTACTGAGATTTTTGGTTTTGATTTTGTTTCTGTTTTAAGCTTTTTACAAATTCTTCTACCTACATTATCCTCCTACTCGAGAAGGCAATAGTGGTATAAAAACAGCCAGAATGAAGAGTTACATGTAGTCATAAGAAAAAAAATCCTTTGTCTTTTCCATTATGGTAAAACAGCTTGTAAAAAATATCAAATAATATAACAGTCTAAACATAACTTGACAATAACTATGACGATCCATCTTTTAGGGTCCTAAATTAGCTACTTGTCATACTTTAAATGCTGAATTTCCTCAGAAATTTAAAGATGCTTACCTTATTTTAATCTTTTTTTCTATACTGAGATTCAGATTTTTAACAGTTAATTGTGCATATTCAGGTAATTCTAATACTATTAAAGATCTGAAGTTTCAAATGTACTTGGAATGAACTTAAAATAGGAGGGGAAACAGATTGATTTGCCTTCTGCAAATCCCAAACCCAGGTGTGGAAAAGGATATAAAGTCCCTGAAATCAAGCCAACTTTTCTTGGAAACTAATTCTTTGTTGTCTATCTTATTACTGCAAAAGCTTCTGTTAGGCAAAATATCTACTTTTCTTTGTAGATGTCATACAAATTTAAGGAATATACACCTGACCCAAAATAACAAAGATAAGAAACCTAAGTATTTTTAGTGTAGAATCATGTCGTATTACTTCTCTATTACAGTGAGAAGCAGGTAAATAGCTACTGGAATTATTTAAATCCTCTCCTAAGTTTCACTTTACTGCAGAATTCTCACTGTTCTTATTAATGTTGATTTAGCTCTCAATGGAAATGAACGGAGAAAATTGACCACCTATATCTTGCAGGAAGTAGTAGCACATTTCACTACTAGGACTGTGTGGTACAAACCAGTGATTTAAGTGGGAAGCCAGTAGAGTTTGATTTAGCATGAAGAGGTGAACTAAATACCTAAGTCATATCAGTTCTTTAAAGTAATTGTGAGATCATGAGGCTAGTTCTTATTTTGAAAATTTGAACTTTATGTCAGTTTTTGTGTGTTATGTTTATTTTTCTACTTGTCACTCTCTAAACTTGCTTTGCTAATGTGTATTTTGGAGTATTTTTTAATGGTGATAGCCAGTAACAGTTATGAAATAAGTGGTCTTTTACAGGTTGTATAAAGAGCAGTTTTCTAATAGTGAATCGACTATAACTTCTTAACCAACATGCCCTTTTTCTAAATGGTTTAAATATTGGGTAGGTTTCTATTTTGTTTTTTGTTTCGGGGGTTTTTTTGGTTAGTTTTTTTCCCAGGTGGGGGGCTTGCTGGCTGGCCAGAACTTTAGAGTGAGATAGCTGAAAATGTGCATATGCAAGAGGGTAAATTAAGTTGTGGACTTATTTAACTAAAAGTTTAAGTGGTTTGTTTTTAATGCAAGATAAATGGCATATATTAGCTCAATTATAATGAATTAGTATATATCATAGTTTGATTTTTTAAAATTTGAAATCACAAATGACATCTTGGCAAGAATGAGAGATAATTTCTTAAGCAACTCGGCAATGAGTTCAGACCCTTATTCAGTGTGCAGAAAAGGAGATTATGAGTTTCTTTTAAATATGCATATATATTATTGGTTTCGTTACATTTTAAAATTGAGACTTTTTTAATAATACCACTTCAAATGTACAAATCAGACAGAAATGATCATTTTATAAAATTGAAGTTTTCTGTGATTCTTAATAAATTATTTCTTTAAGAAATAAATGGAATATTTACAATGTGTCTGTTTGGAAATGACAAGTCTCTCCGCACCCCCAAAATATCTCAGAATACAGTAATTTGGAAATTTTTTCAGCTTATGTAAGTATTTTTTTTACCTGCATTTCAAGAAGATACAATGAAATTTTGTTAAGAATTAAGAAAAATACTTTAGCCTGTTGTTACCTAAAATATACTTATCTTATCATCTTAGCCAGCTGTTTCATAATCTGTGATTTGTGTGTTGGTAGTTTTGAAATGCTTACGAGAAATTATGTTCAGGCATCAGAAACTAATAAACATAAGACATTTTTATATGCAAGAAAAGGCAGAGAGTAAATAATTGCACTGGTGACCAATACTGTAATAATCCTGTTTTACAATATGCACTTGACAGGTTGTAATAGTGCTAATTGAAGAGACTAATTCACACTTGCTTCATTCTATTCAAAGGCAAAATCAGCAGCTTGTTTTGCTTTTGACCAGATGGTCCTCATGAACACCTACTGTGCACTTTAAGTGCTTTACTAGAATTACAAAGGCTGAGGGCTGCGTTCGACTCCAAATGATTTGAGAAGGGGGGAACCTCTGTGCTCAATGGATTTGGTGCAAGTAAATTAATTCTAGTGGACCCATTACACACTGAGCCCCCTTTTCAAAGCTCTGAGCCTCCTCGCTTGCTCTGTAGCAATGAGAAAGAGAAAGAGAAAGGCAGATTACTGCAAACAGAAATAAAAAAAGGGGGAATGAAAGGGAGAAAAGAGGCCTTGAAGCCTTTCATATCATTTGAGTTTTTCAAGTGCGTTATTTTTGGGGAGGGTGGATGTATGAAAAGCCAATTGGAGTTTTTTTTGTTTTAAAGTGCGCTATTTAAGCACCATGAATATAAGCGCAAGAGCAACAGTTGACTGAGTTTACTGTGGTGAAGCTTTGTGTCCGAGGATGAATCAAATTCATTATATTCAACTCTTTGTATTTTAACATGAATGTAGGGTTAGTTTCACAAGACTGTGTCTGTTTAGGATAATTATAATTTAATATTTTCCTTTCATAAAGTTATCACTGTAGATGTCTAAAATTTTAATCAAAGCAGATTTTGTACATTGACTTTGAAGCACCTTGACAGTTTAAAATTCAAAGGAAAGCTTTTTTAGTTTTCAAAAGAAAAGAAAGGCTCATTCTAATGGCATTGAAGCAGAGATTATTATAACTAATTAGAAGTCACACATCTGTTAGCTTTTGGTTTGTGACTTATTTATGTATTTTTTGAGTAAAAAATACTTTAATATATATTGCTGTTATGGAATGAACTGAAAGGATAAAATACACTTAAAAAATAATTTATTTGAACCAACTAGTTTTGCAAATCGCTACATGATTCCATGAAAATATATAATAAAGTCCATTAAATGGGAATGAGAATGGTGTAATTAATAACCTTAAACTGGAATACACTTCCAACAAAATATTTTCACATAGCTGTGAGCAGAATTGTAATTATTAACCATCATTAGGAAATAAGAAAATATTAACAAATTCAGTTTGCAAATTTATAGTCTTATCCTTAAAGCTGTTCATATGTAATGCTATAATTTGGAATACTGAAACTAAAACAGTTCTTGTTATAAGCTATATAGGTTAAGACACAAGGGATCAAATTTAAAATTATAGGTCAGTTGTTTTTATATATTTTTACAGTTTCTTATGATATATTTTAAGTGACATGATTTACTTTTGTCTGATGGCATATATTAGTGACACTGTTATTCAAATTAATTTTAATTAATAGCTAAGAGCAAAGAAGATAACAAAATCATACTAGTAATACATAATAGTAATTATAAATGTTTCAGTCTGAATTTAGCTTATCTCCTAAAATGAATGTCTAGAATTTATATTTTAAAAGGCATAATACACCAATATACTATTTATGTCTATGTGTTAATTACATTCTTAGAAAATAAACTACAAAAATACAAAAGTAACCACAAAAATTGTTTTTATTTCTCAGAATTTTAATTGGTGAACTTACTGTGCCCTCTTAGATATTTAAAATAAAATGTTATTTATTTCCTACTAATGTGGCCATTACTTTGGGACTTCACAAGGAAATGCGAGTTGTGGGGGTGAGAAGAGACATAAGGGGAATTCTCAAACCTTCAACCAACAAAATATCTAATGAAATTTATAAACAGTTGAATGATATTTATAAATGAAATTTATAAACAATTCATATATTAATGAATTGATATCCTTGAGGAGGAACTATTTCAAGAAAAAATTTGAAAGATTAAGAAAAGCTCATGGAAAAAATTCCTTTTGCAGCATACTACTTAAATAAAGGTAAAGCTAGTAGATTCCTTCTTGTTGGTACAGTAAAAAGCTATCTTTAAAGCCAGAACCTCAATTAGCAGACACGGATTGATCATGACCATGCCATTTCTTAGGTGGGGCTGATTTTCTGGGTTCACAGAGACAGCGTTTGAATGCTTTTTCCTCATGAAGAAGAGTTTATTTCACTATTAAAATATTAACCCCTACGTTCCTGAATGCTAGATACAAGGTTCTCTCCTATAGGGTATAAAGATTGATAAGGCTGTAATTTCTTCATTGACTTATGTACATTATTTAAACAAGGAAATATTTTAATATTTAAGTATTCTCCAGCCATAAAATAACAAAATTCTCATTCCTCCCTGGCTCCTGGCCCTTTGCCCCAGCAAAACAAATGAATAAACAAAAAACAAAACAAAAAATTAAAGGCTGGATAAGTGAATATAAAGTACTTGTAAACACAAGGGAGATCAAGACTAGACTATGTATATTAAATGAGGTTCACATGTAGAAAATTATTTACACGTTTATCCTTTACATCAAAAGTTTTTTGACTGTAGCTTCTTAAAACATTTTTCTTTGCTTTTAAGATGTCTTACATAGGATTCAATGTTATATGGCAAAGAGTTACTCTTTTTCAAACATTTTACTCTGATAAATACACTTTAAAAAATCCTATTACTCAATTTAGAGCTGTATTATTTTATTACTCTCATATTGAGGGTATTCCTGTTACTATTTTTAAAATTTATTTTAAAAGAAAATAGACTTCAAGAGCTCTTAGCAGACATTTTGTATAAATGACAAAATGTATTCCTTGCTTTGTGGTCATTGCGTGACCAGACAGAAGAGTACTGGATTGTACGAAGGTTTTACAGCTGCAAGGCAAAAGCATCTGCTCATTGCAAAGCTGTCATTGTTTAATTTTGACACTGACTTTGCCATGCGTCTTGTACCAAGCACTGGATTAGATCCACTAAGATGAAATTTGTTTTAAGTTGCTCCCAAAGTGCAGCTGTCCCCATATACAGCCTTGTAGCTTAACCAAAACAGACAGACATAGGATCAATCAAAATCTTTGTACAGGGTCACCTCACTAGGCTAGGGAGGCTCAGAGGAAGAATATTAATGATATTATTTATTGTGAATAACTGCAAAATTAGTTTCTAGGCTTATTTAGTGCATATAGAAGTTTCCTCCTGTATTTTTAAGGACAATAAAACGATTATTAAATATTTAACTTTTTAAATGGGATTATAATGATTAAGTGTGAAGATATTTCTGTGTATGATGGGTAGGCACTATTCTTCCACAATTCTGGGGGGGGGTCATTTTATTGGTCACTAAAGTAGTAATTGACTGAAAATGAAACTCATTCTAAAACGTCTCTTCTAAAATCTTGGAAAGTGGACATTTTTATAGAATGATAATTTTTCTTTAATGTTTCAAGTGAATGAAAAATGAAAGAGCACCTCACTTCCCAGGTTTCCTGAGATTGTGTGAATTTCTACCCAGCTGGTCCAAATTGATTGATACAGGGCCAAATATTTGTCTGCCTACATTTCAAAGTCTATAATTTGCTAATGAATTGTGGTAATAATCTTTCATCATACATGAAAGATTTAGCCAAACAATTTGCTAAGTATGTATTTTGATCATAAAATTTTTGGACTTACACCAAGCTTTACATCTCTTTTACAGCTAATGCATGGGGGTGGAGGGAGGGCAGTTGGAGAAATAATACAGAACATGGACACTTGATGGAAAGGAATGAAGGAACCAAGAGGGAAGAAGGTACTTTGGAAAAAAATAGTGCTAAGAAAGTCCTATGAATGACAAAGGGAAACAAATTACATTTGCACCTATATTGTAAAATAGAATTTTTTAAAAAATACCAGCATAACTTTAGCCTATAGCATGCAGAGAGATGTGGTTGGTATCTAATGTAGATGAAGGCAAGGGCTTTTTCCCCCCATATTTTGGCTATACCTATTCTACACATTGATTATGGAATAATTTCCTAGAAACTTGATTCTGCAGAAGTCAAATGTGCACAAATTTTGAGCAACTGAAGGCATTAAAAAGCCAAGTGTTTTTTAAGGTTAATTTTTTTAAAAATCCAATGAAGAAATAAATGTGATTTGACTATATCCAGAAGAAGCTGAAAGAAGAAGAACCTGCCAGTTCCAAATGACTACAAGCATTCAGGAGAACATTTTCTTCTAAAACAAAGATTATTAAAAGGAAAAATAGGCTTATATTTCTGGGAGGACATGTAGCATTAAGTAACTTCTGCTTAGGTGACTGGAAAACATTTATATATTGTGGGAGATGAGCCTAAAATATGCTTCAGAGGAAGTTTAGAATTCTCCTAGAGGTGAGAAGGCAAGAAAATATTCAAAACAAGTCTATTTTATGCATGTGATTTCTTTCTAGAAATCAAGGTGCTGTGACTTCCTTATTTGATTGATATAATCTAAACTGTTTTCATATTGTCCATGAGGAGGATATTAAATAATATTGATAAAAATTTCCTTGCCTAGCCATTTAATGCAAGTAGTTTTAAAAAAAGAAAAGAAATTGTCCTATAGAATATATATAGAATATATATATATATTTTTTTGGTACCAGGGATCGAACTTGGGTCCTTGCCGCTTGTGCAGCAGGTGGCGAAACCACTGAGCCAAATCCCCGGCCCCTAGAATATATATATTATAAAAGAGGTTGACCTTTAAAGATAAACAACTACAGAATTTTTATATACTTGTTAGATTTCTTGGCTATGTGATTAAATGTCACATTTCCAGAAGATTTTTATATTCATTTTTATAATTCTCCTTTTCTTTTCTGCTAGTGGTAAGAGTGCTTTAAAAGTTTGTACAGTGAATCCAAGGTGGCAGTACTGAACAATTGTAAAGTATTTAGAAAAGTTAAAGTTCTATATGTCTTAACTCCACAGCTTTATTTAGATAAATTGAAAATCTTGCTGGAGGCATGGTGATACATGCCCGTAATCCCAGCACTTAGGAGGCTGAGGCAGGAGAATTGACAGGAGTTAAAGGCTAGCATGGGTTACATAGGAACTTCAAGGCCAGCCTAGAATATATGGTGAGACCCTAGCTCATAAAACTAAAGAAAGAGAAAATTAAAAAAAAAAAAAAGAAAATTACACACTTTCTCAGCTTCTTTTATTTTACTGATGGTCAAAATCTTCATCAATGTAATGTCATAATTTTTTAAAGCATTTTGTTATCATGTTATGACAGTTAATCCATAAGTAAATAATAAAGTTTTGGTTTGGAGTGGGACCCTTATTCAAACTTGTGGTAATTCAAGTTATGTATCCCTTTTTAAGTTCCTTCTCTTTTTCTTATATATATCTTGCATAATACCTGACCATACTCATCTGCAATTATCTATGTACTTGTTTAGTCCCCTTTAGACTATGTATACCTTAAAATAGGGAAAGCGTTAAATTCATGTCTTTATTTCGGGCCTACCACTGAATTTGTCACAGAGTAGGTGACAGTGAATGAATAAATTAGAAAAGAAGGCTCTTAAGTAGTGATATTATTTCTAGCTGAAGGCATTTGTAAAGAAGTTATCCAAGTATTTCTAAATATTTTAAATATTTGAAGTATTTATTGAAATAAACACGTACTTTCTAAAGGAGGTTGTAATGGGAGAAGTTCTCTGATTTGGTTATAAATTCTCACTTATTTGTAAAAATGAGGGTACACACAGTGTGCCCAAGAGGTACAAAATAAAAATTCTACTTTAAAGTAGATTTATGTCATCCTTAATTTGTCATGTCTGACAAATAATTTCTTGGTGTCTTCCTTCTTAGTGAGGTTATACCTGAATGTTTAAAAATGTTACTCTTAATCTAGTGCTGCACTATTACAGATTTTAATTTAGTGAGTTGTACTTCTCAACTAACAATTAGCTTGTGGTAGTGGAAAATCATTATTATATAGGGAACTTAAATTCTTTTTTTTTTGTCTTTTTTTTTGGGTACTGGGGATCAAACTCAGGTCCTTGCGCTTCCAGGGCAGGCGGCTGAACCACTGAGCTAAATCCCCGGCCCTTTAGGGAACTTAAATTCTAATCCTTTTGTACCTAACAAGCTACATCTCTTCCTGAGTGGCCTGATTTTTATTTTTAATGTTTGTAGTTTTCATAATGCAGTAATTCCGAGGTCTTACTAGCAAAAATATTAAGTACCTTGGAACCTAAAATATGCATAAGATCCCTCTATCCCACTGAGTCCTGTATACACTTCTGTCTTTCTTTTCTGGTTGTTTTCCTTTATCTGCTGGATTGAGTGTGTCCCTCTAAAGGTTGATGGAAGCTTGATGGTCACTGTAGCAATGTTCAGAGGAGGTAGAACCTTGAAAAGGTGGGGCCTAGTGTATGTTGATTAGGTCATTAGGGTTGCTGAGCTTAGAAGGCATTAATATAGTTTTTTTTTTGTTACCGGGGATCGAACTCGGGTCCTTGCGCTTGCGCAGCAGGCGACGAAACCACTGAGCTAAATCCCCGGCCTGCATTAATATAGTTTTTGTAGGACCCTAGTTAGATCCAGAGAAAGAAGAGAGACTAGTCAAAGGCAGTCACTGTGTATGTAAATGTGTAAATACATCAGTATGCAATGTAACTATTCCTTTAATGCTTATGATGCTCAGGGTTTTCCCCTATTAGTGAAGAATATTATTTTTACTTAAACCTTTTGCTGTATGTACATGCAATACAACAAGACTTCAAATGTGAACTTAAAAGTGAATATACCTGGGCCAGGAATTTAGCTCAGTGGTTTCACCACCTGCTGCGCAAGTGCAAGGACCCGAGTTCAATGCCCGGTACCAAAAAAAAAAAAGTGAATATACCTAACAAGTCTTTCTAATATGTAAAAATTTTTAATATAGTGCCAAGAAGCAGTAAAAGTAAATGATATTAATTTGATATCATTAGCATTTGAAATCAAATATTAATTTGATATCATTGTGCTTAAATGAAATTAAAATTTTATGTGGGTACCAGGACTGTAGTATCGGCCTAAGGGCAGATATAAGAGCCCAGAAATAAACCTTTGTATTTACGGTCAATTAATTTGCAACAAGACTACCAACGTAATATCACCTGGAATAGATAATCTTTTTTTTAACAAATGGTGCTGAGACAACAGGGTATCTGTAGGTTAAAGAGTGAAATCGAATCACTCCTGATACCATATAGAAAAATTAATTCAAACTGAACCAAAGCCCTAGTAAAAGAGCTAAAATTATAAAACTTTTAAAATATAACAAAGATACTCATGCTTTTGGGTTAGGTGATGGTTTCTTGGATATGACACTAAAACAACAAAAAGAAAAAATAGATTAATTGCAGTTGATCAAAATTTAAAACTTTAGTGCCTCAAGGACCACTGATTGTAAAGTAAAAAGATGACTTACAGAATGGGGGAAAATATTTTCAAATTATGTATGTATAAGAGATTAGTATTCAGAATGTAAAAAATATAAACTCAGTAAGATAAATACTGTATTTAATGTTGGCAGATCTAAATTGACATTGCCTTTAAAGAAGATGTTTAAAAAGTAAGTGTATAAAAAGTTGTTCACCATCTTTAGTCATTATGGAACTGGAAATCAAAAATCCAAAGGTATTGAAACCAGGATGTCAAAGAGATAGATATCTGCACTTCTGTGTCTATTGCATCACTGTTTACAATAACCAAGATATGCAAGCAACCTGAGTATCCATAGATAGATAGATAGATAGATAGATAGATAGATAGATAGATGTGGCAAATATATACAATGGAATATTATTCAGTGTAAAAAGAAGATTCTGTCATTTGCACCAACATGGATGACCATAGAATACATTCTTTCTTGTAAATTTTATTTTGTTTTATATTTTATTTTTGTGGTACTGGGAATTGAACCCCAGGGAGCTCTACCACTGCACTACATCCCTAGCCTCCTTTTTGCTATCTATTTTTTGTTATTGTTTAGTTTTGGCTTTTTTGAGACACAGTCTCGTTATGTGGTTCAGACTGGCCTTGAACTCACTATGTAACTCTGACTGGCCTCAAACTCATGTCTCACCCTCACAAGGGCTGGGATTATAGGCATGCACCATCATGCCCAGCTTTCCTTTTATTTTGGGATGTGGTCTTACTAAATTGCCCACTATGCCTAGTGAAGACATTCCTTTTTTGAATAATATGCCATTGTATGGATATACCACATTTTGCTTTTTCATTTATTAATGCACATTTGCTTCTATCTTTTCTCCTTTATGAATAATGCTATGAGCATGTAGGTATTTTTATGAGGACTTAATCTTCAGTTCTCTTGGTATCCATTTAGGAGTAAAGTTGCTGGGCCAGCTGATAATTTTGTCATATGTATGATTTTTCTTTATTCTTAAATTGTAGTAAGAAATACATAAAATTGGCCATTTTAAGCGTTTTAATTGTACATTTTATTGCCATCAAGTAACATTCACATTGAGTGTAATCATTGCTACCATCCGTCTTAGAACCTTTTATCTTCCCAAAATGTACTACCTGTAATCACAGCATTAGGAAGGCTGAGAAAGAAAGATTGCAAGTTCAAGGCTAACCTGGGCTATATAAGGAGTTCCAGGCCAGCTTATACAACAGAGCAAGTCCCTATCTCAAAAACAAAATAACTCAAAGTGAAACTCCATACCCATTAAACAGTAACTCCATATCACTCCCACCACCACCTCTAGCTTACCACTCTCTTACATTCTAGTCCTAATTATTTGATTACTCTGTGTACCTCATATAATTATATGCAATATGCAGTCTTTGTGTCTTGCTTATTTCACTTAGGTTAATATCTTCAGAGTTCATGTTATAGCACTTATTGGAATTTGTGTATGTGTGGTTTCTTTTAAGAATGAAAAAATTCAACTATACGTATATATCACATTTTATTTATTCATTTACCCATTGATGGACCCCTGGATTGCTTTCACCTTTTGACAGTTGTGAATAATGCTGTGTTCTTGAGACTTTGCTTTCAATTTTGTGGGGGGAACATACTAAGAAGTAGAATTGCTGTATTATGTGTTAATTCTGTTTTTCTGCAACCTTACCAATACTTCTTATTTTTTACTTTTGGTGGTGGTGGTGGTATAAAAGCCATCCAGATAGATGTGAAGTGGTATCTTGTTATGGTTTTGGTTTCCATTTTCCTAATGGCTGGTGATATAGAGAATCATTTTGTGTATTTATTGGCCATTAGCATATCTTCTTTAGAAAAATATTCATTCAAGTTCTTTGACCATTTTTCAGTGGTTTCTTTTTAGAGTGATGAAAATGTTATGGAATTAACGGTGATGTTCCAGAAATTTGTGAACATAGCAAATACCATTAAATTGAATACTGAAAGTAAAAGTAATCTAAACAACCACCACGACAAAAATGAATATGGAAAACTGAGAGCTACACTTAAGAAATGAAAAATTGTACCAAAAAGAAAGATTAGAGGACTGGGGATGATACTGCCTAAAGCAAAAGAACACAATTTTTTTAAAAGTTAAAGGTTCTTTGGTTTATTTTTCATTGCTTATTTATTTGTAACATGATGTCAAAATTTGGTTATATCTTTCTGAATAGAGTCAGGCTTCAGGCTGTACTGAGTAACTGTTTACAACACTAACAATGTATGTACATCAACATACATTCATTGGCTCACATGAAGAATTCCAAACACTACTTCAGTGATCTCATAATTATGGAGTGCCTACTTACTTTTCTTTTTTTTGGTACCAGGGATCGAACTTGGGACCTTGCACTTGTGAGGTAGGCGGCGGCACCACTGAGTTAAATCCCTGGCGCCCTACTTACTTTTCTTAAGACATAGTATGGAAATTTGTGAATATATAGTATAGTCTATTCCTTTAAGAAAAAAAGTACTATAGAAGCAATGGCAGTTTTATAGAAATAAATGGTCCATAGCAAAAACTTCTGGAGTGCTTTATCTAGCCAGAACTTAGGTTAGGGTAAAGCAAATTTTCAGAATGATAATTGAGTTTGAGTTACTCTGTAGTATAATAGAGCATATTTTTAAATGGAACTAGACTTAGGAAGTAGGTTCTGTATTAAAATTTTTATACCAAATTTCATTTTACCAATGTCTGCCAAGAATTTAAAAAATACTTTTTGAGATAGTGACTAGTTATTTTTCCTTTCTATGGAAATTAAACCAAGAGAAAATATATTTAGTAATGTTACAAACAGTTTTTCTTAAATTTCATGTTATTAAGCATTAGAGAGTTATGGAATCACATTTTACAAGCTTTTTTTCTAAACCTATAAGAGGGGACATATTCCTCCTCTGTTCCTGCCTCCTCTATTTCTATTTAATATTTAATGGCAGGCCTATTGCTCTATTAGAAGAAGATTTAAAGAGAATTACTACTAACTTTCCTACATGACAGAGGTAATATTAGGTACTATTTACATCATCTACAATTTTTTTTTTTTTTTTGGTACTGGGGATTGAACTCGGGTCCTTGTGCTTGCGCAGCAGGTGGCAAAACCACTGAGCTAAATCCCCAGCCCAAACATGAACTATTTATTTTTCTCAATTTTTTTATTAGTGCATGCTTGTAGTACATAATGTTCACATTACTTGTGGGGAGTTGGTACATGTACATAGCACATCTTTTTTTTTTTTGGTACCAGGCATCGAACTCGGGTCCTTGAACTTGTGCAGCAGGTGGCGAAACCGCTGAGCTAAATCCCGGGCCCCATCTACAATTTTCATGACTAATTTTGCATAATATTTATTTAACAGTGTTTTTCTGTTATTGTAGCAGAAGTATATGTGACGATAGAATGAATACTTTGTATGGAGAATAAAGATATAAACTAGTTTTTTTTTAACAATAAACATTTTCAGTTGGGTGTTGTAGCACACACCTGTAGTCTCAGCTACTCCAAAAGCTGAGACAGAGGACTGCTTGAACCTAGGAGTGTGAGACCAGCCTGGACAGCATAGTGAGACCCCACCTTAATAGACAAAACAAAAACACATTCTCTGTGGAGAAATGATAAGTTATCATCTGTATTAAATAGCTATTCACTAAAGAAGAGAGTGATTTTTACTTCACATTTTGAGTGTAAAGTTGTTGACCTTGATAGTTAACACCAATTTCACTGAGGGGAAAGAGGAGGAAACTTCACCTTGGGTTAGTACTAATATTTTTCAACTTCTTTCCCCCACATTAATTTGTTAAGTCTTAAGAGAGTTTCTACTAGCGTCAGTCACATTGAAGATAGCACCTCCTAGGGACTAGTGACAAGTCAGTTTTAGAGTTATCCTCAGCAGGGGAGTAGGAGGAATTGGCATCCCCTGGATCTGTGTAACGCATTGTTCTTCAGATGGGGTGAGTATAAGGCTTGATAGTCAGCTCTCCTTGTCATAGAAATAGAGGTTCTGATGCACAAGTCCATAATAAATCCATTCCAGTTTTCTTATGTATCATTTGTACTGCTTTCAGTGATTTAAATGCCTAAATATTTCTTGCATTAATGTTGTCTATAATGTAGCAGTAGCCTACTTCACTGTCCTTTTGTTCACTACATAGACTTTCCTCATCTATAAAATTGGCATAACAGTGAATTAGATGCCTGACAGATGTTACTTAATTGTAAGAATGAAAATGGTTAATGTTTGTGAGAGCAACTTTATTTACTCTATAAAGTTTTTTCATAGAAGTTAGTTCTTTCTGTGTACCTCACATTTTATCAAAAGATATTACTTGTCTCTGGATGTTTCTCATTATTTTTAGAAAGGAAGTGAAATCCTTGCTCATATAATTCATTTAGCTCTTCTGCCTTTGGCTGACCCCTTCTACTCATGTTTGTCAAAGATCTGTATATTGTTCAGGAAAACCACAATCAACCGATAGATCCTTCAGGAAACCTATAATCCTCTGCCCTATATGAATGTGACTTCTCCTTCTTGAGTTTGCCTTTTTACCACTAAGTAATAGTATGTCTCATGCTACTCTCATTTGTGTGTAATTGTTATAGTCCATCTTACAACCTATATACTTTTTGATGAAGGGGGACTACAGCTCACTAGTATTTATATTCTCTATAAAAATTAATAAAAATGCTTGAAGAATAATAGAAGAACAAAAGAAATTAATTGAATGCCATTAAACCAATCTAACCAGAGCACTTTCAAATACATCTGTTACAGCATTTCTGATAAGAGCTAATTCTTATCAGTGCAAGAAGATAATTATTAAATATTCCAAAATTTGGGAGCTTGAGATCAGTTACCAAAAGAATATTTACACCCAAGGAAATTGGCAGAGTCTTCAAATGACGGCTTTTTGTTTCAGGAAAGCTGATGTACCACCATATCCCTGGTTGCATGTCTTTAATCCTCACTAGGTTGTGGCCTCCTTCAGGTTCACCTCTGCTTGAATGCCTGAACTGTGTTAGTAACACTCTGCTGAATTAATGAATAAATTAGTGATTGGCTATATCGGCTGCTTTATTCCTCTATTGCCTGACCCTTGCAGAATTTCCAAATCCAGTAAATTTTTTGAAATTGAGTTTTGAAGTGGTCCACTGTCAGAGACTATAGTTTCTTTCTGCTTTGGAGTTTGAAGCAAAGCAAAGCAAAAAAAAAAAGTCTATTGAAAGTCAAAGTTCTTAAACACACATGTTTCAATAGCACAGTAAGGATGGCATTTCTGTCTATTATCACCTTGTTAAGCTACTCCTGCTATGACTTTGCTGCCTACTAAGTTTTGGCATCTATTGCTTAACTAACTCACCTTTCAATTTCCAAGTTGGGAGCCAGTAGTGTGAACCATTTCAAATTAACAAAGATTTCCTTTCATATTATAAGAGGTAAGTAAGTGATTAATTCTCTCTAGACATACATGGTATAAGTACCAATAAATGAAAATATAATATCTGGGATTTACAATAGTATTTTAAATATTATTGCATTAAAAGAAATTGTATTATTCTTCTGTTAAAATTTCTGTCAGTTTTTATAAAAAATAACATTTATATAAAATAAAATTTAAGGTAGTATTATTTGGACTTTAAAAAAAATATCTTCCATCACCATGACATGTATGTGTCTGTATAAACTTTTCTAAAAAATTATATTTTACCATTCTATGTGATACCTATTGTAATTTAAATTTGAAACTATTTTAAACTTAATTAATTAGTTATTTTGACGGTGATAGAGATTGAATTGAGGACCCTGTAGATATTAGGCAGGCACTCTACTACTGAGTTACATCCCCATCTATAATTATTTCTTCTTCCTCCTGTTTTTCTTCCTCTTTGTTTTCTTCTTCTTTTGTTTTTGCTTTTGTTTGGTCATAGGGATGGAACTCAGGGGTGCTTTATCACTGAGCTACATTCTCAGCTAAGTTCAAATTTTGAAGAAGATGAACACTATTCAGATCTTAAAACTAAATATTAAAATATTAGAAATAGCTTATTAAATTCTGTTTTACACTACATACTTATACACTGTATACAGGTGATTCTTGGTTGTACTAAAAATTTGTAGTGCGTTAGCATTTGTTTTTAAGTGAGAATATTATTAAATGATTTAGAGAGACTAATAAGCATTTGAAATACAATAAATCACAATAGAAAGTTAAGTACCTTTTTTCTGGCAAAGTTATTATAAAATTTGATAGAAAAGAAACATACAATTAAGAAAGAGCTTTCTTTCTCAGGCATTTTATAGAATTAATTAGAATTCTGAATGTGAGTTGTAATCTATAACATGATCAATTTGTATCTGTAGAAGCAACTGTTCACTTAGCATATTAGAACAGCTTTCTATTGATTCTGTGTGTAACTGATTTGCTTAAATTTCATGCTTAAATGTTCCAACTGTAAGGAAAAGGAAAATAAGAGGTACCTTAAGTTAATACAAGGTCTACTACATTGTTTTGTCCAGATGATCCCATAGGTCACTTTTGGCTCTGGAGTTCTTACAAGCTGTGATTGTTTTTCAAAATGTTTTAAATAATTGTAGCTTCCTTTTGAAGACATTTTTTTCTACATAGTGCACCTTATTTAATAATATATACATATATATATATATCAAGGGACAAACTAAAAATGTTGGAATTAACATTTTGTGATAAAGCTAATTATTAATTACACTTAACAGTTTTATACAGTATTCCTGTTATCAATCTGTTACTATCAGCTTAACGTTTCTTCAACTTGGAAAATACTATTTTAATACTTAAAACCCTTTAGTTCTTTTTTGGGGGGCAGGGTTGAGATAGAGTCTATGTAGTTCAGACTAGCCTAGAACTCATTATGTAACCTAGGCTGACCTTGAACTCATGGCAAGCCTCCTGCCTTAGCCTCCCAAATGCTAGGATTACAGGCATGTGCCACCATGCCCAACAGAACGCTCTAGTCTGAGCCATAATTAATTCAGTATGAACAAGACAAAAGTACTGTAATTTTTTTTTCTCTTTCTGGTACTAAAGATTGATCCTAGAACCTTGCACATGCTAGGCAAGTGCTCTACCACTGAGTTACATCCCCAGCCTTTCTATTTTTATTTTGGGACAAGGTCTCACTAAATTGCCCAGGCTGGTCTTGAATTTGCAGCTCTTGAGTTACTGGCATGATCAGCGTGTGCCACTATGCTTGGCTAAGAGTAAATTCATAAACACTTAGTTTGTATGGTAGATATATCATTGTAAATATAATTTTCTTTTTTTTTTTAAATCTGGATTCTTAAGGCAAACTATTTCTTATTTTGAGATAGAAATATAAGTTTCAAGCTCTAGCACTTTTTCTTGTGTAAGCTGTTTACCAGAAATGAAATCTATTTTCAATCTTTTGGTGGTGTTATTAGATACACTAATGGCCAAGATGTATTGTTCAAATTGTACTAAAGTAAATACATATACAGAAACTATTTGTTTTTGAATATTTACATTAAGGATGTGGGTGGCATGTAAATACATTTGGAAATATATAGTAGCAGTTGCCAATACTTTCATTTTATATGTATATAGTACTGTGTACTATCACGTTCTTTGTATTTTATGTGCACATTACACTGTTGTCTGTCAGTAAAAGCGTTTTCAGTAACATAAACTGAAGTACAGTTAATAGTAATAAAATATAATCTACCAAGAAATTATTTTCAACCATATAACTTCTGAGTTTTGAATCCTTAAAGATGGTAGACTAAGTTTAGAATATTAGAGATGTATCGTGAAGTTGCAAGTCTGTTTCAGGTGTTTGAACTCTTGGAGAAAATTCTTTGCCACCTCATACCCTTGTTTTGAAAAACAAATTATTTATGGCTTGATAGAAGGCATTATATTCAACTGTGGATTTAATACCAGATCATAATTATAAAATTTTCAATTAGAAGTATCTTGAGAGGTCCTTTAACCCAACTCCCTAATTTATAGTTGAATAAACTGAGGTTTTCTCTACTTTCCAGTAAACATTTAAATTCTATGGCCCTTTAGAGGCACATAGAAATTAATTACATAGTTTGCAAGCAGCACTGCCTAGTTACAAATTCAGATGTCCTGACATTAGAGTCCTCACTCTTTATTGTTATACTGTCCTGTTGAAAGAATGAGACCCCGAACAATTATTCACTTGACTCTCCAAACCTATTTCCTCTGCTATGAAATGGAGAATTTTAGGGCTAGTATAGACAATAAAGTCTTTATTTCTTTTAAAAGTCTAGCTTCCCCAACCAAGTGAATGTTAGAAATATGGACATCATCTTTGATTCTCTTTATTCCCACATCTACTTCTAGCCACTGTCATCTCTTACCTTTTAAAGTATTGTTTTTGCTACTATATATAGAATGGCTGTAGAATGCAAAAATGAAAACAAAGAGACCAGTGAGGTAGTATCATAATATTTCAACTAAAAGATGGTGGTAGTTTTTGTTGTTTTAATTATGGGTGGAAAGAAGTGAATAGTAATATTAAAGGGAAATAAAAGGTGATTCCTAAAATTTTAAATTTAGTAACCAAGTGAATGGTAGTACCATTTATTGGTACTACCAATACCAGTTACTAATGCAGAGGAGTAGGTATGAGGAGTACCTGGGTAAGTAGTTTATGAGGTTAGTTTTAACCTTATTAGTTTTTCATTGCTGTTAAATATCTGAGTGGAGGTGCATGCACATCAGTTGGGCAAATCGTTAGGTGTCATTTTTTTCATCTGTAAAGTACAAATGATGCCATCTATTAGTAGGATTACTGAGGTATATATTTATATAAAAAGCATGTAGCAGTGAATGGTTAGTTGAAAGAATAAAGCAATGAATGAATGAACTGGTTTCTTTTTTTTTTGGAGTACCGGGGATTGAACTTGGGACCTTGTGCTTGCAAGGCAGGCACTGGAACCACTGAGCTAAATCCCTGGCCCTGGAACTGGTTTCTTTACCCTGAGTAATTTTGTTGCCACATGTTGTTACAAAACAATGTAGTATATTGAGAGTCAGGTAAGTATAATCTAGCATAGGAAAATATTTTTTAATGTAAAAAATTAGTTTTACTTTATCAGTTGTCCAATTCTTGCCTTCTTCCTTGTGTTGTACTCACAAAACTGGTGAGTTTTGTGAAATGTGCAGGCTGGAAGATAAAAGGGTTCCCTCTAGTACTCTAGTCAATAAACTTGCCCTTTGATATGTACTTGATGTTAGTGAACTTGTCCCTCACTATATGCTTGATGGTATCTGACCCATGAGTTAAGAAAATGACATTGTGGTTCCACAGTGCTTCCCACTAGAGTACAGTTGTGTGGTTACCCTGTCCTTAAACACTTGCCTATGAGGCAAATCCTGTGTGGACTGTTTATGAGAGTGGGACAGTGGCAGTTCTTAGATTTGCATTGTGGAATATTTTGAGGCAAGAGTGAGGAAGAATAGAAAAGGGATGGATGGTTAAAGCTGGCTGGAACAGGCAGAGAGCCTGAGGTCAAGTGTTAAATTGACAGTGGCTTTATCAAATAGTCCTAAGTTATCCAAAAAAATACAAATGAGTACTTTCCCTTTGTAGTTTACGTATTTGGCCAGATTTTCTTCACAATTCATACTATTCTAAATTTAGTAATACAGACTCAAATGAGGAAATGATCCCATACATTCAGGCTGACATTGAAATATATGACAACAAAATTTCATCACATGTTATTTATTTTTTAACTACTCTGGAAGTATATGAATAACATTTTTATTGTAAATGACTCAGGAGCTCAGAAACCTAAAAATAAAATATAGAAGTCCTACTTTGTGAGTTGTATGAATTTTTCTAGGAGAAGTACTTAGAAATGGTATGGTTGGGTTTAAGGGTATCTTCATTTTATTTTGATATTGCCAAATTACCCCTCAAAAAAGCTTCTCTTTACCACCAACCAATAACTGAGCAGGTATTTTAAAATATACAAGAGAGTATATTAACCAGTAACTGATTATGTAAATATTTTTACTTTTTGCCTATTTTAAAGGGAAGAATGTTTTTAAAAATTTGCATTTCCTTAAACATTTTTTGTGTGTGTTGGTTTTATCTGAATACCGTAATTTTGGAACCAAGTAACTTTAGCACTTATACAAATAGAAAATGGTTACTATACATATGGTAATGATTGGACTATAACAACACTGAAGCACCTGATTTGGATTGTTAATTTTACTACAGACCAAGTATATGTTGCAAAGTGTATTTCTCTGCCCCTTTTCATGTATATAACAATGAAAATAAAATGTAAAGACATTGATAACAGGGCCAGGGATTTAGCTCAGTGGTGCCATGTTTGCCTTGCAAACACAAGGTCCTGAGTTTGATCCCCAGTACCCCCTGCCCCGCCCAAAAAAACCAAAAAAAATACATACTGTTGAGCCAGAATGCCTGGATCAGAATACTATTTTCAGTGCTAATTATGACATTTGATAAGTTACATAGCCTTTCTGCACCTCTGATGCCTCATCTATAAATGATATCTTTGTCATATTGTATCATAAATGTTTTGTTTCTGGCTATAACAGAGTACAAAAATATTGTGTCTTTATCCATCTTTGTCTCTGTTCTGCAGAGGCTGTAAACTGGCAATTGCAAGACTGTTTAGTTTGCCACCTGTTTGAGACCTAAAGTATTTTAAATTTGAACTGGTTGCCAAGATTTAAAAGCTAGGTTTCACATTTAGAACAAAATAGGATTCCTAATTTTTGGTTTCTCTCAAATAATTAGAAAATTCTGGTGATACTGAACCCCAGGTTTTCCATAGTAGCAAATAGCTGATCTAGAATAGCATCTGCCTCCTTGGATAAAGCATGCTCTTCAATTTGGCATAGCCCCTAACACTCTATATTGTTTCCTCAAGACTAAAGCTGGTTGCCATTTGCTTGACACATTTTATTCATTTATGTCCCTTGTGTGGCTGCTGTAGGCACTTGCATTTGAGACTGCTGTTCTAGTTAATGTAAGAGAGTGTGGAATGTAGGAAATGCTCAATAAATGTTTGTTGAGTGGATGAAAGAAAGAACCATAAACATACACAAGTATAGAGGATTTATAAGGTTTTGACCTTAAAATGCATGAGTTCATAGAGGTCAAGCTCTGTATTGCTGTATATTAGCAACATCTATTCCCATTATTTATTTCAATATACAGCATGAAGAATGAATGTAATTTTGGGGTGTCAGAGAATGATGCTCTGAAATAACTGACTTTCATTGAATGTGATTGCCAGCCTGCCACAGTTTTCAAGGATGGACTTCTTTGAATTTATTCAGTACTGGCATAATGCAGTGAAATATGACAAAAATAAAATATGATCAAATGCATTTTGCATTTATTTTGGAATGCATGACAATATCTATTCACTTGAGCAAAAAACATACAAACAACACCCAGCTGTGTTTGAAGACAACGTATCTTTGATCAGAATCTCTGAAATATCCCTTTGAGTTAGCTATCACTATAATAAACTTTATTAATTTGTACCTGCAGTAATTTGGGGTTTATGGTTATTTAGTCTAGTTGAACTAAAGCATGTCCCAAATCCATGAAGGAAGACTTAGCAAAGCAAGTGAACTATGTAACATTTTTTTGGCAGGGAGTGAGATTGAGGGGTTGGGGGAGGTTGATCCATGGGGAAAAATATAAGCCTCTAGTTTTAGTTTTTAGAGAACTGTCATGGTACTGTAAAAAACAGAACATGCCTCAGTCCCAGAGATTGCCTTTGGATCCTCCTTCTGCCATTTACTGAAAGAGTGTGGACCCTCAGCTTATTCTATAAAGAAAAAGTAAAGCTGTATTGAACTTGTTGGTAAGTAGTAGAGCACCTGACTGAAATTTTGCATTTCATGTTTTCTCTGCTTAGAATACATTTTCCCCTTCAGATTTCAACCCATCTAACTTAGAGGACAACTGGCATAAATCCATTATCATCCTTAAGAGCACTTACATTTTTTATTTTTCTTCTGCATCATTTTATCTAAGGGACTTGAATATGGTGATGGAGGGGGCAGAGTATGGCTAGACTGTACCTTTTTTCTCCCCAGAAAGCTAAGATTTTTAAATTTGTTTTTCACATACAAATGTTTATTTACTTGACAAAAAATACAAAGTGATATTCTTATGAATGGAAAGAGAACCCGGTTAGTGAAGTCTAAAGCTTATACTTACGTTACTCTTTAAATTATCTTGCTTATACAATCACTTCTTTTCTGTTTCTTTCCCACATCTTTCTTATCGCCATATACATATTATAATATGAATCTAGGCTCCATGAAGCAAAATATTTTGCCTTTTTTTAGTCATTACTATCCAATACTACCTTTATTGTAGACAATATATTTATTTGTTGACTGGCTGGACAGTTGAATGAGTGTCCATGAATTATTAATACTCAAGCAAATGTACTTTTAAACCCAGAACACACTTATCATTTATAAATCCATTGGGAAATTCTCCCAGCACTTGGTTAGCAGTACATTATGGATTTTCTTAAGTCATCCTAATTTATATGGCTCTTAATTTTTAAGATTAATAAAGAGGGGCCAGGGATTTAGCTCAGTGGTTCTGCCGCCTGCCTCGCAAGCGCAAGGACCCGAGTTCGATCCCCGGTACCAACAAAAAACAAAGCAAAAAGATTAATAAAGAGATGATCTACTTTTTATAAGGAAGCAAAAGCTTTTATATTTAATTTTTAAGTATTGTCTCCGATCTCATCTACATTTTTTCCATTTGTATTTTTTCATTTATTCAGCTATTTTATTTACCTTGTTTAAAAAAATTCCCATAACATGTGTATTTATATTGTAAACAACTATTTATATATTTCTCCCCAACTAAAGTAAGTTTAATAAAATATAGAGATTTCCTCGCAAAGCATCTTATCCCACCTGATACTTTTTTTGTTGCACTGTAGACACTGGTGATAGAGGATCAGTAAATATTTACTGAATCAGTAACAGATTGAAAAATAATAATAATAGTTGCACCTTTCCATCTGTGCTTCTGACCTAATACAAGAATGCTTTAAAGACCTTGACTCCTCCAAAAGAAATGGAGAGATTCCTAGATACATATGAATTATCAAAACTGAACCAAAAAGATTTAAAACAATCCAATAATAGGCAATGAGATTGAAGCAGGGGGGGGGAACAAAACAACTAAGAAAAGCCCAGGAACTGATGGATTCACAGCTAGACTCTATGAGAACTTCAGGGAAGATCTAATCCCAGTGCTTCTCAAACTTTTTAATGAAATTGAGAGGGAAGGAGTACTTGCAGGATCATTCTCAGAAACTAACATTATCCTGATCCCCAAACCAGACAAGGATTCAACCAAAAAAGAGAACTATAGGCCAGTTTCTCTAATGAATAAAGATGCAAAAATCCTTAAGAGGATACTGGCAAACAGAATGCAACAAATCATCCAAAGGTCATACATCACATGCAAATCAATAAATATAATTCTTCACATATACAGAAGCAAGGACAAACATCGGGTGATCATCTTAATAGATGCAGGAAAACCCTTTGACAAAATCCAACATTCATTCAAAAAAACCCTGAAGAAAATAGTTATAAAAGGTCCTTACCGCAACACAATGAAAGCCATTTATGCCAGACTTACTGCAAATATGCTATTAAATGAGGAAAGGCTGAAAGCCTTTCCTCTAACATCAGGAACAAGAGAAGGATGTCTATTATCATTACTCCTGTTCAACATAGTCCTTGAAACATTAGCCAGAGCAACCAGACAAGAGAAAGAAAAAGGAAATGTATAAAAAGGACAAAGTCAAAATACCATTATTTTCAGATGACATAATCTTTTATTTAGATCCAAAAAACTCTATCAACACTCCTAGAATTGATAACCAAATTCAGCAGTGTAGCAGGATACAAAATGAACACACAAAAATCAGTAGCATTCCTATTCACTAGTAATGAACTTACTGAAAAATAAATTTGGAGAAAAAGACCTTGACCCCTCCAAAAAAGAGATTAATTTTGAACCATCACTCTTTTAAATAAAAAATTGCCAGGAATACACTTGACAACAATGTAGTAAAATTATTATAGTAATATCTAAGTCACAGTGATCATTCTCAGATAATCATTTTGTGAATTGATGAATAATTATACCCTAGGTTATATAATGTGGCAATTGTAGTAAGAATATTCAACTATCTTGACATTTTAATGCTTATAATATAGCTCATTGTTGCTTTGGCTTTTAAAAATTTTTTTCAAGTTATCATTTACATGTATTGTACCCATCTTCTTTCAACTTTGATATACTAAGCAATATTATTATGGTTTAGATCTAAAATGCTCCCCAAAAGTCTTATCATTAGTAGAGGTGGAACTTGTGGAAGGTGATTGGATCATGAAGGCCGTAACTTCATCAGTTGCTCAATCCATTGATGAGATCATAATTTGATGGCATTATTTATTAGGAGGTAAACTTAGAAGATGGGGCCTACCTGGAGGCAGTGGGTCATGGGGGAATGAACTGAGCCTCTCTGGCTCTTTCCCTCTCTCTGCTTCCTGGCTGCCATGAGGTAAGCAGTGTTGCTCCACCACTTCCTTTTGCCATGATGTTCTGTTTTACCTCATGCCCACAGCAATGAAACTAGCTAACTGTGGATATAGCCTTTGAAACTGCGAGCCAAAACACACCCTTCCTTCTTTATTTTTTTCAGATATTTGGTCACAGTAATGAAAAGCTAACATAAATATAATTCTTATTGATACTTCTTAGGTACCTTTATTGATTGGTTTTTTTGAGACAGGGTCTTACTGTAGTTCAGGCTGGCCTTGAACTTACTATGTAGTCTAGGCTGGCCTTGAACTCTTGGTGATCCTCCTGCCTCAGCCTCCTGAGTTCTGGCTGTGCCAGAGTATAAGCTTATGCCACCATGCCTAGCTTTTAGGTACCTTTACATAACATTATTAAAGACATTAAAAATAACAATGTGGAAAAATAATTTAGCTTCAATATTTCTACCTTTATGTTTTAAGGATTATGAAGAAATAAAAATGAGGTAAAGCATATCAGTGTATAGTTTTATCAGTGTTAATGTTTTTATGTTGTGCTATATTCTTTATTTTCTTAAATAATCTATATATTGTACAACAGGGTAGCTACTAGATATGAGGGACAATTTAAGTTTAAATGAGTGAAAAATTTTAAAAGTTAAGAATTCTGTTCATTCAGACAAGCTACATTTCAAGTGCTCAGTAGCCACATATGGCTAGTAACCACCTCATTGGACAGCATAGATAAAGAACATTTCTAGCACTGTGGAAAATTGTTAGCTCTAGTACACCATAATATATAGAACTTTCTATCCTTTATTTTGCCGCGTTGTCATTAGATTTTTTAATTTATAGTTGAAAATGGAGTTTATGTCCTTAAAATACTAGCTTTTGCTAACTTCTTAAAATCTTATTCCCCTTTATTGTTGTTCTTTCAATTATATATTTCAATTAACATTCTTTTTTTAGTTTTTCCATTTATTAATAGCCAACACCTGCAATTCTACCATTATTTAAAATCTAAGTGTTGTATTGAATATAGTTGAAGTAATATCTCTAGGTATTATTTATTTTTAAGACAGTGTAGCATATGACAGTGTCTTCATGAGCCTTTTCTACCATATACAGTGAAAAAAATACTTTTAAAGTTGTGATTTTTCCTCCTTTATCTTATTAAGTAAATTATATGGTGGTTTTTTTTTTTATAGAAGCCTCCATAGTTAGAGATGTAAAACAGCAATTTCTTGGTTCTATAGCATGACATAGTTCAGAGCTGAGATTAGAGAAACCCCGTAGAGTTGTTAATACTTGAGGGCATCTCCAACTAGAAAAGTATGTGAATTTAGGCATGGGAGGAAGGAAGGATCTGCTTTAAATTTAGTGTAGGGTCACTGAATCTTAATGATAGATTAAACAAGGGAGGTAGAATAATGAATAGGGGTATGCTGTGTGTAGCACTAATACCAGAAGTCCATGGTTTGTGGCGGTTTTTTAATGTCCTTTCCCATATGGTTTTGAATAGAGCAGGTTATGGCAGGGATGAGCTAAGGAATAGCTTTGTTAATGAATAAATAGGAGTAATTTTTTAAACAGGAGACTTCAGGCAGTTTATTTAGAATGCTTGCTTATTTAATGAATCATGTGGTTAATTTTTTTTCTGATCTTAATGCATTAAATGGAAATACTAAGGTATTCCTGGTATTTTCTTTCTAGATAAGCTATGTCTACATTTCACAGCCAGTCTTAACAGTGAAATCCTTGAGTTGAGATTTTAACTTCCTTAATTAAAAGCCAGTTGTATGGAGCTTCTGAACATTGGCAGCACAGCATCAGTCCTTAGGGTTTGGTGTGCAGTATTAGATATTTGCTCATAGTTTCAGTTCATTTAATAAGATTTAATTAAATTGTCATTTGGACCTAGTTGCCAAATCTATCTCATTCGTCTAAAGTTCACTAGGTATATATACTTTTGGCACTTGGGTTCTTTAATGTCAGTCTTGACTGAAGCAGCTACTTTCTTAAGATGCTGTCTCTTCCCTCCCACCCACTTATCACTGAGAGTAACACTGAAAGCTGACCTTAGAAAGTGCCAAGTTAGAATTAAGAAAACCTGACCAAACATACTTTTAAATATCTCTTAGAGCTGTTTTTTGGGAAAAATTTACTTTATATTTCTTAAAGGAGAGATCAAGCAGGTTGTCTGTGGTCCCCTGGTTAAGGAGAGTGAAGGGAAATGTAACTCTCCTGACTCCAGGGCCTCAAATACAAACACTAGCCTACTTGTTCCCAAACTTTCTTCTTGATGTGGGTAACTTGAATGGTTTATTTTCACTTGATGAGCCACACCCCCCAGCCACTTTAGTATTCATGGCAGACCCCAACACTAAGTCCCTTTGTTGTCTTTGTATTTTGCATTTTTTTGTTAACAAGAAAAGATAAAATTATGAGAGACCTGATTATAGACTGAGGTTCCATTGCTGATGGTTCCCACCACTTTTTTCTCATCTAAGAGAAAGCAAAGGGCTGGATGGGCAACAAACAGAAAGCAGCAAAGCAAACATAAACATGTCGGAGGATCCATGTGGTGCTACCAGGGCACGAAAGGGTATATATTGGCTTTCTCAAAATATCAAGATGGTTTTTATCAAAAATATTGTCTGAATTTTTAAAAATTTATAGTATGCTATACAAGTGATGTTTAAGAAAAAGTATTTTTTAGAAGAAACACATTAAGAATGTTTAAATCCTGCATTATTCTCACAGGCATTAA
The DNA here is from genome assembly GCF_053883595.1 of Heterocephalus glaber. Classification (NCBI taxonomy): domain Eukaryota; kingdom Metazoa; phylum Chordata; class Mammalia; order Rodentia; family Bathyergidae; genus Heterocephalus; species Heterocephalus glaber. Next base: position 2,359,080 of record NW_028258301.1, read on the forward strand.
GTGAAGGCAAATAGCTTAATTTGCATGTGCACGTGCACACACAAGTTTGTGTTTTAACTCACATGAAATCAAAATTAAAAAGGAAATGCAATTCTATGAAAAAACAGATTGGCAGAGATTAATGCCATTGACCTGTCTTCTTTCTAATGGATGCAATTTTACTTTGAACTTATAGATGTTACAAATAAAACACAGCTGTTTGTGTTAAGAGTTTCACTTGTCCAAATCAAAACATAGAGGATGGGGCTGGGGATTTAGCTCAGTGGTTTCGCTGCCTGCTGCTTAAGCGCAAGGACCCAAGTTCGATCCCCGGTACAAAAAAAAAAACCAAAAAAACCCATAGAAGATGAATTGTCAAGAGTGGCCAACTGTTGACAGAGGGAAAACCAGAGTAACAAGATAGGGTATAATTGATTTGCTGTATTTTGGCCAAGTAGTAAAATTAGCAGACCCATAGCATAAATGTCTTCATATCTTTTATTCCAGCCCAAAGCTTTATAAGGGCTATGGGAGACTAAGCGGGCATTGGCCAAAAGTTTATAAGAGAAAGAGCCATTGCTGCCACATGATAAAATTTACTATTTTCATTTGCACTTTTCCTTTACCTTGATTTACTTTTCTTGGAAATTTTTTTCATCTTGCCATTTCTCTCTGAGCTATATGTGACACCAGGAACTGCCTTCTTACTGTGAAGGCACATTCAGTTTTTGAAACAATAACAAGCTGCCATTTGCTCTAGCAGTTTTCCTCTCTATACAGCACTTAAAAATATGAAATTGACAGCCTCTGATTGTTCTACATTGCTGGTTGCTGTAATGCAGCTATGAAAAGATTCATTGCTCTCATGACAGAAGATTTGCCTGTAGTCAGTCACTCTTACTTGTTACTGCTTAATGACTGCCATTAGAGTTAGTGTAAATAGTCTCATAGAAAATTTTTCCATTATAATTAAAAAACTTTTAGGTGGAAAAGTTTAAAGATAATTTATTACAGTCTTTTATTTTAAAGAAGAAGAAATTGTGGCTAAGAGAAGACGTCATAATCATCAAGATTCTAGACTTAAGAGTTTCATAGGACTAATTTAAATCCTCATCTCATTAACTGGAGTAAACCTGAGCAAATTATTTGTTGTATATGAGTCTCAGTTTCTTTATTTGTAAAATGGAGGTAATACATGGAAAAGGTTATTATGAGGATGCTATGTTAACATAAATTCTAGTACCTGGTTTATAAGAGGTGCTCAATACATGTTCAATAGCCTTTCTCTTTCCTTCTCTTTTCCTTTATTCAGCATCACTCAGATGAGTGGCACAGCTGATGTGAAAACTCAGGTTGCTCTGGTTCAAGTGCATTTTTTCACTTTGAATAAAAACAAAATTAAATTCTTTTATTACAGAAGTAATTGAAACTTAGAAAATGTATACAGAAATTTAAAGTGACTCATAATTCCATGATACAAAAAAGTTTTAACATTTGTCATATCTTTCTGGTTGTCTGTGTAGACATATATTATAAATACATGTGTATACATATATATATCTATTAATTTAAACTGAGATGTACATTATTTTGTAACCTAGTTTTTCCCAAAACTCCCTGCCTTCCTTCCTTCTATCCTTCCATCCTGTTCTAGGATTGAATTTATGGCTTTGCGTATGCTAAGCTAGTGGTTTACCACTGAACTACATCCTTAACCTCTAGATTTCTTTACTATTATGTGACAACTTTTTTTTTTTTTTTTGGTACCAGGGATCGAACTCGGGTCCTTGTGCTTGCAAGGCAGGCAGCGGAACCACTGAGCTAAATCCCTGGCCCCTATGTGACAACTTTTAACGTCAGTGAATATTTTTCTACATCAGGGTTGGCAAATTTTTTGTGTAACGAGCTAAACAATAAATGTTTTAGAATTTTTAGTCTATGCAGTCTGTTGCATTTACTCAATTCTGTTAACCTGATAGTGCAAAAGAAGCCAGAGAATATGTGAAACAAGTGGCATTGGCTGTGTTCCAGTGTAACTTTACAGACAAATAGCAGGCCCCCAGGCTCTCTTTTATGGACCCTGGTTTAATGATATCACTTTAATGGCTGCATTTTCATTTATTTAACTTTTATATTTTTGGATACTTTGTGTGCTTGGTGATAAACAAGGCTGCAGTGACATTCATGTATTTGTTTAAATGTATGATTAAGTCATTACAATTAGTACTTTGCTTCTGACATTACATCAGTTTTTTGTCTACTAAAATTTGGGCTTAAAAATAAGAAACAGATATACAAACATTTCCTGGTTTATGTGATCAGTCTTTTTGTTGTCATTACTGAGGGTTGAACCCAGGCCCTCGTGCATGAAAAACACATGCTGTACAACTGAAACAAACCTCCATCCCTTATGTGATCAATCTTTTAAAGTAGTATATAAAACTGAACTAAACAAAATGAATGTTGGTTAAAGTAAAACTTCTCAAATGTTCTTGCATTTTTGCAGTCATTTATAGGTTTGGCTTTGGATTTGACATTTTTCTTTCTGGAAGTAAAGTGATTAATTTATTTGCTTTTAAATGAGGAAATTTTAAAAGCATCTAATGAATTAGTGCTGTTTTATTCAATGTAGGCAGTGAAACACAGTTGCTTCCATAGTATTTATTAGGCCATTAAATAATTGAGGTAAACGTCTCCCTATTTTCATAAAGTACATGGAGGAAATATTGCCCTCTAGGACAAGGTCTTTACTGACATAAGATTAAACTTTTATTTTGAGTCTTATTTTAGCTATGATATGAGAGGCAAAAAGAATAAATAAGTAAATAAAATCTGTTTGGTCTTTTATATGGCTCAAACATAGTTATCTAGTGTTTAGGGACATTTTTTTCAATTAAACTGATATGGTATATTCTAAGTTTAGTGTGACCAATAGGTGACGTATTGTGGATTTTCAATTTTAATGCAATTTCCAAATATATATTATGGCCAGAAAGCATTCATCTCACGCTTGAGGCAGAAAAACTGATGATTCCTGAGAGTTTTCAATTAGCAAAAACTTAGATTAGCTAAAAATGCTATAAAGTCTGATGTAAAAATCTAGCAACTTCTCTCTAATTAACAAAATTACAGCATTTCCATAATTTCTGTAACAAGTAACTGATTATATTAATTCTCAAAAGGAACTGGTCACCTTAGGCAGAGTTCACAGAATTTTAGAATCAGTTAACTAAAGAGGTATGGCTGTGGAAGAGGCTATATATAATTTGCATACCTGAAAGCAGTGTGTCTTAAACTTCAGATGGGTGAGAATCACCTGAAAGGCTAGTTACAGCCCAGCTTGTCTGGCTGAAAACTGTTCTGCATTCTAGATCTGTAGCAGGGTAGAGGAATTAGCTTCCAGCTAATATTAATACAGCTGGTCTATCTACTGTAATTCATTTTGAAACCAGTGTTGTAGAAAAAAATCATCACCTATTTTCATTTATAATTTCAGTTTCTGCAACTCCATAATTTCTGTAAAACTTTTTCTAGGAACTTCTTAAAATTTAGCCTACTTGGAATTTGTGAAATATAGTCAGCTTTATTCATCTATTAAACATTTTTTAGCACTTTAGGAATTGTCTTTTGTCTAAAAATATAGACATAAATTCATTTTGATAAATCCATGACTATTAGTTCTATCCTTTTAAATCCAACTTTGCAGTTTTCATAGTATTTTTTTTTTCCTACACCAAACTTTTAGTATAGGAAATCAGGAATATAATCATCTTTCTAATGAAAGTATTAAATCTTATACTTGGTATTTTTTCAGATGATAAAAATCTACTTACAATTATATGCATTTAAACAAGATTCAGTATTTGGTTATTTTTATCATCTTAGTAATGTCTTACAGTCCCAGTTCCCCAGTTTCATTACAGGTTAGTACTATGTAAAATAAATTTTTTAGGTGTGGTATAAAGCAGAATCAAGTTACAGTGGTTGGAATGAATTCACTTAGAACCGAAAGACTTTTTAAAAATGTAGAGTACAGTTGCTTCAAAGTTTGATCAAAAGCAATATGAGTTTTATCATTTTTTTTGAAACAACATCTTAATTGTTTTCTAGAAAGATGGTATTTGAGAAAAAGAAATGTCTCAAGTTACTGTTTTTATGAGGAGAGAATTGCTTGGTCTTTTAAATGGTTAATGAGAAGAAGTAATAGTTAAACACTTGGTGCATTGATTTCTGATTTGAATTCTCCAACACAGGCCAGCCCTGGGGGAAGGAAAAAAAAAAGCTTGCTAATTAACATTTGATTACTGATGCCACCTTCTCATTCCCCTTCCACCATCCGGTTTCAAGCGTTTTTTTGTTCTGGAAGGATTTTTAGGAGAGTTTAACTTTCATCTTAGTAAAACAGTTCTATGTGCAACTGCAACACATGTGCAGTATGTTAAAAAAGATAAGAGAATGCCTTAGTTATGAAGTATATGTTCAAAACCTACTCTGAATGAGAAGTGATTGGTTTCTCAACCATATAAGCTTTTCAGAGCACCAGTGATTGCTAGGAAACTGGAAGTGAGCCTAGTCTGTAGGCCTTATTTTGATTTTAACACCCATACAAATACTTATTTGTTCACTGCATTTATTATTCAGGCAACTCTTAACCAGAATGTTATTTGATAGTCTTGAAGTACTTGAAACTCACGATTTGATATATTTAAAATTTGTAAGAATCATAGGAGAATGAGATAGATTCTGTAGTTTCAAGTTACTTTTTGTAAAGGTTATAATGCACCATAATATCTTAATTCAGAAAACCTAGAAACTACAGAGCTAATTGACATCTTTCCAAGCTCATGGTAATTAAATATTTTGCTTTATTTTTGATATATTAAAATGTTAGATATATGAAAATTCTGGGCCAGATTTCAAAAATTTTTACATGGTACAATAAATTAATAAAGCTTTAAAACTATAACACTTAGGTAGTCGTATTCTGACAACACCATAGCCTCCTTCATAACATTTGGTTGAAGGAATAATTCGGGAAATTAGTGTGACAGGCTTTATTTTTAAATGAGAGCTCATGAGGGAAAAATATTAATTGGCTTTTTAAAAAAAGTACATAAAAAGTGAAAAAACTAATACTTCTTCATTCAAGAAAAACTTCACCTAAAATGCTACTTTTTTCTTTATCACCTGAAATTGTGTGGAATTTTCCTTCTTGATGTTTCTGTTGCATTTATTAACTCTACTGTTGTTCTTCTTCCATTTTTTACCCTAACTGGTTGTAAACTTTCCCTCCTTACTTCTTTTTCTCGAATATATTTAGTTTTTCTTTTTTGTGCCTAGGATTAACTCCAGTATTCTTGTGAAATCATAGGATTTTAGAACTTTGAAAACCAGAAGTGATCATGTTTTATTCCCTTCTAAGATTGAGTAAACTAAATCTCAGAAAAGGTCTACCGATTTACCCACAAGGTATAACTGTGTAGAATTAGGAGTAGAAATCTGGTTCTCTGCTTCTCTTTATGTCACAACACCTCAGAGTTTGTGCCTTGTTGTTTTCTGTTAGCAGAATTTGCTTGCCTTTGGGTAGTATCTGAATGATATTAAAATTCCCTGACATGTTTTTTTAAAAATAATTTGACCAACACTTAGCTCACAAGGAATGATATTATTATAACTGAAATGTTATGTACTAAGCTATACATTTTTCAATTTGAATAGCTAGGAACAACTTACTTGAATCTGATCTGAACCTTAAAATTAAGCCTTTAGCAGAGTAGCTTTTCCTAAGAATGATTTCTCTAGAAAATTCTGATGAAATTTAACTAAAAAGTAAACTTGTTTGAAAATTTAAGGGAATTAAAAGAAAAATTTGTGGGAGATATCTTGTGAATATAATTTTTATAATTTTATATTGAACAGGTCACAATAAAATGATCTTTTCTCCAGTGTTGTGTTTAGCATTGAAATTTTCACAGCTTTTGAGGAAATGCTAACTTTGAGGTAGAGATCATTGGTTAGCTTTCTATACTGTAGTATGTAACTAGATATTTGTTAACGCTGAAGTGCAAATAAGGAAATAAACTAGCACTATATTAATTCTATACTGTTTTAAGTTAATCTGATTTATATAGTTTTTCTCAGTCACAATTTTCGTATCTGAAAAAATAGGGGAAAATTACCCCTTTTAAAAGAGTCTAGAAAACACTCTAGAAAATCTATTGTTAATCTAGAACTCTTGATTCAAATAGTTTAATTTGTAGCAGTTTTAATGTTCAGCTGTTAAAGCATTTATTCAATTCTTTCAGAACTAATTGAAACATTTGCATAGTTTAGCAACCTGAAATCTCATAGATTTGGAGCTTAATGCAAAACAGTTGAAAAGTTTATGAAAGCTCAGCATGATCTTGAGCCAATACTGATAAATGAAAAGTTATAAGACAAAAAGGCCCTTAGGAAATGTTACCTAGTGAAGTGCCACTTGTCCTTAACTGGAATTTAACAGTCTCTAAAGATGAAACTCCACCAGAAGAAGCAGAACAATAATGGCAGCTGGGGATGCTGGCAACCGCACCCCAGCCTGTGTTTGGGTTCTTTCTGCCTCTCTCAAGTGCTCTCAAATCTCTCAAATCAGTTACTCTCCTTCACCCTCTTTTTTTCTTTCTGTCTTTCATCTATTACCCCATCTCTCGCACATCTCTTTTTCTTCCATCCTCTTTCCCGTCTCTCCTTCTTTCCTTTTCTCTTTATTCTCCCTCTCTGTGAGAACTTTATCTTTCATCTTGATTCATGGTGACTTTAAATTTATCTGCATCATTTTATACATAGATATATTTTATTATTCATTTTTGACAATAACCATCAATAAAGATAATGAACTTTTCATGTATGTATTATCCAAATCACTATTACAGTTTTGATAAACAGTGAATTATTTTTGAAAAGCTAATTTGTTTTCACTTAAATTGTCGCTTAGTGATTGTGGTTTAACACAAGATTCTTTTGGCTTAGTCTCAGAGTACTCTGAATTTAGCCTTTGCATTGCAACAATCAAACATTGCCCTAATATGCTTTACATGGTACTCTCTGAGCCAAGTTCTGTCTGCATTAACCAGTTTGTTCTATGACAAGTTGCTTAACAGATGTCATTCTGGGGAGAACAATGAAGCCAAATACTTGTGCAATGGCTAACATTACTCTAACTTTGATCACTTTTGTTCAGCACATCAGTCTGGCATTGTGCTTTATACCAACATAACACTATAGCCAGAACATGCTTTTCAGGCTTAGAATAGCAAAGGAATGTTATTCAATTCAGTGCAGTTACAGATGAGTTAATGAAAGAAGAAAATACTGTTCATTTCATAATACCCTATTGTTATATTCTGGAATTAAGGGAAAATTTAAAGACTCTTCAGTTATTTGTTTATGTACTCATAGGGTTTGTGTCTCTCCAATATTACAGTAGCCTTGCCACCTTTCCAAAAGATGTAAATATTTTTTCTGTATTTTATCAAAAATAGCTGGTTAGGTGTGATGTATCTGAGCGATCCAAGAATAATTTATTAAGGAAGGAACTTTTGCCTTGAAGGCTAAAGACTCCTCATACTTCCCTACTGTTTTTTCCTCTCTTTTATTAGTATAATGCTCTGGGTTTGTGCAACAACTTTCTCTTTAAGAACAAAGATGTTTAAACATGACAGAATTGTCTCAGCTAGTGAAAGTGGTCAGAGGTTAGAACAGTTACATATGGTAAAATTGTTGGGTTGATAATGATGGATAAAAATTTCCAAATTTGATGCGACTGACTATAAAGAAAATACTGTGTGGTAGACTGGCCATTCCTGAGAACCTCTGAAGAAAAGCTGTTTGTTTGAATCGAGTGGGTGATCAAGCCATGTTTCAAGCTCTTCAGATCTCTTTTATTAAGTCTTTTTTTCTGCAGGTGTACAATAGAGATAAAAATAGATTAAGTTCCATGTTTTGTTTTGTTGTTTTTTTTCTTTCCCTAGTGAACATATATATCTATTTCACTGGAAGGGTAACTTAGATGTGTTTATGTATAAGAAAAAGTAATGTGATAACAAAATGCTGTAATTGGACAACACAATACTTTAAGTTTCTGCATTGTGAAAACATGAATGAATGCTGCTTGTCTCAGTCGAACCAACCATATTGAAGTCTTATTGTAGAACATATGTGCAACATTTCAAAACTAATACCATTTGTTAGAGCAGCATAATAATGCTGTGACTAACCTAAAGAGTTAGTTAAGATGGATGATTTCTTCATTGTTACAATTTGTTAATTTATTTTAATTGTAGATAAAGAAAGTAGAATTTCTGTAAGCTATTTAGGAAAAAAAGCTAAATATGTATCATGTCTTAATTACTGGATAATAGAGTTTAACTTTCCAATACTCAGTTACTTTCCTCCTCACCTTTTAAAGGTGAAAGGAATACTCTTGCTATTGGGAAATGTAGTTTTTCTTAATGTTTAATAACATTTAATTTATTTTCTTTTCAATAAAGGCCTAAACATTATATTAATGAATAGCTCCGGTATTAGTAAATATTCTGTTGATATAGTTAATATTGCATGTTTTCAAAGAAATAACCTATGCTACTTTATTAAGTTTTTATCTTTGAAACTTATATTTAAAAAGGCAATTTCAACCCCTAACTCCACCTTACCCCCACAATAGAAACTTGAAATACATTTTTGTTTCAATCATTGCACAGTTTAAAAATTAAATAAATTATAAACATTTATAATTGTAGTCTGCCCTAAGTGAACTGTGTACCTAAACTTTCTTGACTAAAAAGAAACTTGATTGCCTGCCTGGCAAGTGCAAGGTCCTGCATTTGATTCCTGGACTGAAGAAAAAAAAAAAAAATAGAAACTTGAATTCAGCTAGGAGTCAAAAAACAATCAAGGAAGGGGGGTTTTTCTTGAACCATTACTTCATCAAACCTCCACTAAATTTGAGCTTTTAAATTTGGTTTTGTTTCATTTTTATAAAATTTTTGTCTTGTTTTACCTTAAAATTCTTGTTTTGAATCTAGAAGAAAAAGGAAATGCACTGTATGTTGCATAAATGGATTGAAACTATCATAAGTAATGTGGAAACCCTATTTTAATTGTGTTCTTTCCTTTTATAGGTAAAGAGAAATGTGTATGACCTTACAAGTATACCTGTACGACATCAGTTATGGGAGGGCTGGCCACCCTCTGCCACAGATGATTCAGTAAGTAACAGTCAAGTTCTTAGTTTTATATACTTTTCTCTTTTTTTGCTACTGTCAGTCTGATTTGCTTTGAAAACAAGCAGAGTCAAATACTTTGAATATTCCATTGAAAGAGCTTTATGAGTCAAATAATATGAAAATAAGAGCAGTTTTAATAATTTGAATTTATTTGTAGAATAGATATCCAAACACATCAATATTACAATGGTAATGTTACAATGTCAGTGTCAGGAACTTGATGCTGTCTGATTTATCTTAAATTTTTCCTTGATGAAGGAAGTAGAAATAGCAAATAAATACATGAAAAAATGTTCAACGTCACTGGTCATTCGAGAGATGCAAATGAAAACAATGCTGAGATTCCACCTCACCCCAGAAAGAATGGCTGCTATCATGAAATCAACCAATAACAAATGCTGGTGGGGCTGTAGGGAAAGAAGAATCCTGCTCCACTGCTGGTGGGAGTGTAGACTGGTGCAACCACTGTGGAAATCAGTATGGAGATACCTCAAAGAACTAGGACTGGAAGTCCCATTTGACCCCCGCTATTCCACTGCTGGGGATCTTCCCCAAAGAATTAAAAGAATCATGCCACAGTGATAGATGTGCACCCATGTTCGTAGCAGCACAGTTTGTGATAGCTAAAACTTGGAAACAGCCCAAATGCCCATCAACTGGAGAGTGGATCAAGAAAATGTGTTTTTTTAAAATAAAATGGAGTACTACTCAGCCATCAAAAATGAGAAATTAGAGACATTTATAGCTAAGTGGATGCACATTGAGGCAATACTCTTAAGTGAAATAAATAGGACACACATGTACAAATATCGAATAGTTTCTCTGGTGTGAGAAACTGAAAGTATAAATAAGGACTAAAATGTATAATAGGTAAGGTGAAATAGGAAGAAAAGGGGCAAAGGGGAAGGAGGTGGGAGGGGTAGGGGAAAGGAAAGAAGGGAGTGGAATTAATATGAAAAAATGGAAAAATAGGAACAAAATCTTTGTAAATAGGGAGGACTGGAGGGGTTGAAGGGAGGGCTGGGCAAGGGTGAAAAATAAGAACCAAGAGAGACTATGTAAAGGTACAAATTTCCAATGATGAATGCCATTATATTGTGTACCTAAAATGTACCAATAAGTAGAATGAATAATCGATAATGCAAAATAGGAAGAAAAGGTCCAAAGGGGTAGGGGTAGTGGGAGGGGCAAGGGAAAGGAAAGAAGGAAAAGGAAAAATGCTGAGAAATGGAAAAAATGGAAATAAAGTCTTTGTAAATAGGGAAGGGTGGAGGGCGTGAAGGGAGGGCTAGGAATGGGGAAAAAATAAGAACCAAGATGCATCATGTAAAGGTACAAGTTCCCAATGAGAAATGTAATTGTGTTGTATACCTACAATGTACCAATAAAAGAATTGAAGAAAAAAAATTTTTTTTCCTTGATGAGAGTAGTATATTCACTCAGGCAGGAGGATTCCAGTTTGAGGTCAGCAGCCTGGGCAACTTTATGAGACCTGATATCAAAATAAAAAAATAAAGTGAAAGGGTTGGAAATGTAGCTCAGTGGTAGAGTACTTCCCTAGTATGCTCAAGGACCTGTGCTCAATTCCCAGTACCACAGACACACAAAAAAAGAGTTATATTTGGATATTACTAATGAAATACTCAAAGCATATGAAAAATTAGTTTTTTCTTAATTATTACAGATATTTCAAAATCGACCTAATCATTATATTTAAGTCTACATTCCCCATAGTAGGCTAGTACTTTTGGATACTAACTATTCCTCCTCTTCTAGCACCACCACCACCATACATTTCAATATGGAGGAATTCTTTTTGGAAGATAGAAAAATTTTAAGAAAAGTTGTTTATATAGATGTTGTTTGGGTCTGATTACTCACAGTATAAACACTAATGCTTTGTGAATTACAGAACTTCAAAATAATCAGAAAATGGCAAAACTTTTATTTATTCATTTACTTTTAGTGAATCCTTCCAGAAGAAAAGTGTTTAGAGACAGGCAATTACATTTATTTCTGAACAATTGATTTTAGCATTAATATTACATGATCAGAATTATTGACTGGTTTACCATTGCTAAGAACAGAGCTGTAGTTGTTGCTTTTTAAATTTTTTTAGTAGTTTTTGTTTGTTTTGTTTTTTTTCCTGTTAGGGCAAGGAATTTGATAGAAAATATGCATTACTTATTTTCATAAAACTTAAAGAGTATTGGAGGGCCAGGGATTTAGTTCAGGGGTTTCGCCGCCTGCTGCGCAAGCGCAAGGACCTGAGTTCAATCTCCGGCACCAAAAAAAAAAAAAAAGATAAAGAGTATTCTTTAAGGAGACATGAACAAACTAGCAATGTTCTTAGCATTACCTAAGAACCTGTTATAAGAAATAACATTGATAGAAGAAAATAATTAAAATCTGGGCATGTCCCTAAAATTCTCCAAGTTTCAGTTACCTCTCTACTTTGCACCATTGTTGTGAAGATTAGGAATAATATATTTTCACCACCTGGTTTACAGTGGTCACTGAATGAATGAGAATCAGTATTAATGCTTAGGTACTGTAACTCAAAAAGGATCATAGGCAAAAACTGATTGATTTAAATGATGCCTGAAATTTGCTACAAAATAACCTGTGAACACCAGAAAAGAGTGAGGATAGAGATAATGTAGATTAGCCATACATTTTCATTGGATCTTAATGATGCACATATTGGGTTTTTATGTTTACAGATTTCCATAACAAAAAGTTAAAAGCAAAAGTAATTACCTCATTTGGGAGGGAGGACATAAGGAAATAGAAAGTCTAGGAATGTGGAACTCCACAGGCTTCAGAGCAGATCCACTAGCTCCAGTGCTTAAATTTAGGCGAAAATGAGTTGGTCACCACATTGTAGAAAACAGACAGAAATACACTTATTGGGTGCAAATTCAAAAATTTATTGAAATATGATAAATCCTCCCATAACAGAATGCCTGACATATTTCAAGTGCTAATTCATTGAAACCTGTATTTTGATGACTTTTACAGTATGTAACTTTCTACTAGTAGTTGTAATATAATTTCATTATTATGGGAAAATATAGAAAGCAGAAAAAACTAAAAGTATTCAGAATGTAATTCTGCCTGGTGCTATATATAAATCACAGCAAGCACAAGAGGGAATTCCCCCATTAAGATGCTTGATTCTTTTTGCCTCATTATTCATATTTGCACCTTGTCCCAGAACCTGTGAAGTGTTGCTTGCCCAGGCTTCCCCAGAGCAAATATTGCCACATTGGCGGGATGTCACTTTGAACTGCATGATTTGATACAACAAAGATGTTTAGGGCCAAGCTGCCTTTAAGTGGAGCCATACCCCTACCTCCAGTGCTTGAGTTTAAACAAAAATGGCTTGCTTAATTGTAGGCTTTTAGGAGATTGTAGCCAAAGAAATGTCATAAAATCTTTCTTTTGTTAAAACTATCAAATAAACTTACAAAGTTGGTGCTTGAATCTATATTGTTGTAGGCAGGGATATTTTTATTCTTGCTAAAATCAAGTGGAGGCATCTGCTACAAAACAAGATAGTCCTCACAGCTTAGGGCATGAATTTGGTACAGCTGAGAAATGTCAGCTGTGTAAACAGCCTGAAATGTGTTACCAACAAAAATATAATTAATTTCTTTCCAACACAGTGCACCATAACTTAATACTTAGAATGGTTTAACTTTCAGTGAAAACACCTGAACATTTGCTTCCCAGTGCCAGAGTAGAGGATTGGTTGTAAAGGTCATTAGAAGTGAAAGTTTGCACTTATTCTCCTCAGTTGTGGAAATTTCTGTGGCTTTAAATATACAGTAGCTTTGGATAACAGTGGCCTACATGAGTTTATGGAAATATGGTATCATAGATCAAAATGCTAAAGGTTTTTGGGGTAATGGAAATGTTCTAAAATTAAATTGTGGTAAAAGTTGCACACCTATAAATTTACAAAGTCATTGAATTGAACATTTTAAATGAATACATGTTGTAGTGTCTATATCTTGAAACTATTTGGTTTTATGAAAGGTAATGAAAGGATAGATTAAAATACTTTTTTTCACTTATGTTTTCATACTGTGGGAATTATTTTATAATAATAATGTTTTCTTTAGTGTACTGATTATCCTTTGACTTAGAAAATAGGACAGTTATAATTAGATTCTTATATAATCTTAAGCCTTGTGAACCTGATAGAATTCAATCTTTTGCCATTTTTAAGCTATTCAGGAAAGTCAGCAATTATGTAAAACATTGTTACCCATTTCCTTTCAGACTTAAAATATTTCTTTGCTTGTAGTTGTATTCTAATGGGGTATGAGAAACTGTATGAATTGTCAATAACTCTATCAGTTCCTTTTACACCCTTTCATCAGGGAAATAACTATCTAAAGCTTCACCAGTAGGGGAATGTTTTCATGCTGTGACAGTTCAGCTGTGAGAACAAGCAGTTGCAAGCAGGTGAAATCTCATTTTACACTTTAACAAGGAAGCTCTTGGCTACTAGAGAGTAGAAATAATTTTGACACAGTGAACTATGTCTAGATACTTTATTATAATGCAACTTTATGTAGTTTTTTCAGTTCCAAGATTTAATAATGCTTATACAAAAGAGGAAAAATACTTTTAATACTTTTTGTTGTGTGCCCTTTTTGTTCTGGGATTACCAATGCTCTTCCATGGTTCTATCATTTGCTAAGGGATATTAATTCATAATTTGAAGAATTGCAAATTTTAGAATCCTAGGTCTTTGGGCATGTGCTAAGAGTCACAAGAGACTTATTAAATATTTTCACATTGAGAATATGAAATCACTTATAAGCAAAACCATTACATAGTGGCCCTTCTTTGTTGTTATTGATATGTGTTGTGGTTTTTGTTTAATTTATTTATTTATTTTTTTAAGATAGGGTCTCCCTATGTGGTTCAGGTTGGCCTTGAACTCACTGCATAGCCCAGGCTGGCCCCGAACTCACAGCGATCCTCCCACCTCAGCCTCCCACGCGCTGGGATTACAGGTGTGCACGACCATGTCTCGCTGTTGTTGATATATGTTTGTGATACATAGTAATCATATAGATCTTAGGGAATTGGTATCTAAACCTATCCCATTTTGAGAATCTTTATGTTCACTCCCCTCCCCTCCATCTCTTTCCCCCTTCTGCTCATCACTTTCCCCTCTTCACAAAGTCTATCTCCCTAGTTCTGCCATCTCTCTTTTATTTGCTGTTTGTATTTTGGGTTTCTAATATAAGAGAAACCGTGCAATAGTTTTTCTTCTCTGATTTATTTCAGTCAACTTTATGGTCTCAAGATCCATCCATTTTCCTACAAATGACTCAAATTTATCCTTCTATATAGTGGACTAGTATCTGTTCATGGACATACAATTCTATAATTTAGCTATTGAATTCTTCTACAATTGTGAATTCTGCTGCTATAAATCTGGCATATATCACTGCAGTATGATGACTTTAACTCTTTCAGGAAGATGTCCAGAAGAGGAATGGCAGGGTCAAATGGAATTTATATTTTTTTGAGGAATTTCCATAGTAATTGTACTAGTTTACAAACCTACCAACAATGTAGACGGCTTCTTCTCTTTTTTTTTTCCACAACTTTATAAGCATTTGTTATTGATTTCAAGAAGATAGCTATACTTTCTGGAATAAGGATCTTAGTGTTGTTTTGATTTGCATTTTTCTAAGGGCCAAAGATGCTGAACATTTTTCATGTAACTCATTGGCCATTTGCACTTCTTCTTTTGAGGAGTGTCTATTCATTTCCATTGCACATTTTTTGATTAGATCTTTTATTTGGGGGAGTCTAATTTTTTTGAATATTCTAAATATCAATCTTCTGTCTAAGGAGTAGCTGGCAAAATTTTTTTCCCATTCTGTAGGTTGTCTCTTCACTCTGTTGGCTTTGCTGTACAGAAGGTTTTAAATTTGATATAAATTAAATTTATTGATTCTTGGTATTATTTCTTGTACAGTTAGGGTTCTGTTAAAAATTTCCTTGCCTGTGCCTGTGGCTTCAAAAGTTTAACCCACTTTATCTTGCCGTAGATTCAGTGTTTCTGTTTTTATGTGTAGGTCTTTGACCCATTTTGATTTGCTAAAGCACAGGGTGAAAGATGTAGTTCTAGATTCATTCTTCTGCACAGGAATAACCACTTTTCCTGGTACCATTTCTTAAATAGGCTATCTTTTCTCCACCATAGGTTTTTGGTCCCTTTGTCAAAAATCAAATGGCTGAAAATGCATGGGATTGTTTCTGCATCCTCAGTTCTATTCCATTGGTCAACATGTCTATTTCTGTGCCAGTACCCTTGCTGTTTTTATTATTGTACCTTTGCAGTACTTCTGGGATTATAATACCTCCTGCCTTATTCATTTTGCTAAGTATTCCTTGGGTTATTCTGGGTCTCTTCTGGGTCCATATAAATTTTAGGATTGTTTTCTGTAGTTCTGTGGAGAAAGCTATCAGTATTTGATTGGAATTGCAGTAAATATGCCAGTTTGGGTAGTATGGCCATTTGACAATATTGATATCCAAGAAAAAGGGACGTCTTTCTATTTTTTTTCTTTCTTGTCTTTCCATTTTCAAATGTCTGCTTCAATCTCCTTTTTCAGACTACTATAGTTTTTGTTATAGAGGCCTTTCACTTCTTTGGATAGGTTAATTCTGAGGTATTTAATTTTTTGGAGCTACTATGAGTGGAATATTTTCATGGTTTCTTTCTTGATGAGTTCATTATTGCTGCACAGAAATGCTGTTGGTTTTGTATCCTGGCATTTGGCTGAATTCACTAGTTCTAAGAGTATTATGATAGAATGTATTGGGTTGTCTATGTAGTGATCATGCTATCTGCAAATAAGGATGTTTTTACTTCTTCCTTTCCTGTTCTATCCCTTTTAATTATTTCTATTGCATAATTTCTCTGGCTGATTTCAAGTACCGTTTTGAACAGCAAGGAGAGAGTGGACAACCCTGTGTTGTTCCTCATTTTAGAGGGAATGTTTTCAGTTTTTCCCTGTTTAGAATGTTATTGGCAGATTTGTCATAAATGGCTTTCATCAGTTTGAGATCAGGTTTTTCTATATCTATTTTCATCAGCTTTTTTAATTTAAAATCATGAATGAATGTTGAATTTTGTCAGAGACTTTTTCTGCATCTATTTAGATGTTCATGTGATTTTTTTTAAACCCTCTGTTTATGTGATATATTACTTTTATTGATTTATGTATGTTCAACCAATCCTTGCATCACTGGAATGAGTGGACTTGGTCATGATGATGATTTTTTTTAACAAAGATTTTCTTTTTTTAAATTTTTTGACTTTTATGTTTGCAGTACATAATGATTCATTCATTGTAGATTGGTACATGCACATAACACATTTCAGTCCCCTTTTTTTCCCCCTCCTTCGATCCAGCCCCTTTTATTTTTCCAACATCAGATACATTTATTTGATCTTATAAGATTTATCTTATATTATAATAACTCTATGAAGTTAATTATTATACATACATATTGAAAATCAGATTAATAGGTCAAAGTACATATAAAACATGTAAGACAGTTTGTACTAAATCAAGGTACATTTTTAGATACATTGTCCACAGTGGCTTGGAATACCTTTTTTTTTTCTTTCTCTTTTTTCCTATTATCTGTCTTTTATTTAATACTACATATATACTGAGTTTTTTGTATAAGAGAAACCATGTGATATTTAAGCTTATGTGTTTGAGTTGCTTCGCTTGGATCTTTTAAATGGTTTATTCTATTATGTTTGCAAATATCTTGTTAAAGATTTTTGCATTCTGCATTCATTAAGGAAATTGCTCCCTCCCTCCATTTTGAGTCTTTGTCCCATTTTGATATCAGGGTAATGCTAGCTTCAAGGAATGACTTTGGCAGTCTTCCTTCTCTTTCTAGTTCATGGAAGAATTTGAGGGATATTGGTGTTAGTTCTTTCCTGAAGTTCTAGTAGAATTCTTAGGTGAATCCATTGGGTCCCATGCTTTTCTTAGTTGGTAGGGTTTTTATTACTGCTTCTATTTTATTGTCTATTATTGGCCTATTCAAGGCTTTTATATCTTCTCAGTTCAATTTTGGTAATTCATATGTGTCTAGAAATTTCTCCCATTTCTTCTAGGTTCTCTACTTTATTTCAAGGTAGTTTTGATTATTGTTATTATTTTGTTTCGTTCTTTTGAGGCAGGGTCTGGCTATGTAGTTCTGGTTTGCCTTGAACTCATTATGTAGTCCAGGCAAGCGTCAAACTCAGGAGGAATCCTCCTGCCTCAGCCTCCCAAGTGCTGGGATTACAGATGTGCACCACCACCTCCAGCCAAAATAGCTTTTCATAAGCCTCTGGATTTCAGCAGTGTGTGTTGTGATTTCCCCTTTTTCATTTTGAATTGCATTGATATTAGTGTTTCTTCTTTCTTTAGGTAATTTGGTGAAAGATTTATCAATCTTTTTATCCTTTCAAGGAACCAATTCTGATTCATTGATCCTTTGTATCTTTTTTTTTTTAGTCTCAATTAAATTAATTTCCACTCCAATCTTTATAATTTCTTTCCTTCTCCAAGTTTTGGATTTGGGCTGCTCTTGCTTTTCCAGCACCTTGAGATGCATCATTAGGTTATTTATTTAAGATTGCTTTTTTTTTTAATGTGTGGATTCACAGCTATAAACTTCCTCATCATATCCTATAGGTTTTGGTATGTTTTGCTTCCGTTGTCATTTAATTCAATTTCTTCCCTGATTTCTTCCGTGACCCCACTGATTATTCTAGAATGTATTATTAATCTCCATCTGTTTGTATAGTTTCTGTGGTTTCTTTTGCTATTCTAGTTTCATTCTGCTATGATCCATTAGTATGTAAGAGATTATTCCAATACTTTGTTTTTATTTAAGCATGCTCTATGGCCTAAGATATGGTGGAGTTGGAGAAAGTTCTATGTTCTGCTGCAAAAAAAATGTGTATTCTGTTGTTTAAATCACTCCATAGATATCTGTTAAGTTCATTTGCTCTATGTTGTGTCTCAACTCTGATATGTTGGTCTGATTGACCTATATGTGAGATGGGTTATTGAAATCCTCCTCCACTATGACTGTATTGGGATCTACCCATTCTTTTATGTCCAGAAGTTTTTGTTTTTATGAAACTGGTTACACCAACATTCAGTGGATATTTATTTATAATTGTTCTGCTTTTTGTTGAATTGTTCCTTTTGTTGAATTAGTCCAGTACACAGTGACCTTCATTGTTTCTTCTGATCATTTTTGGTTTGAAGTCCACTTTGTCTCAAAATAGGATAGCTATTCCTGCTTGCTTTTGGGCTTGGGTTACATGGAATATTGTTTTTCATCCTTTCCTTTTCAGTCTCTGTGTACCTTTGTCAATGAGTTGTGTCCCTTGCAGGCAACATATGGTTGAGTTTTATTTTTTGATCCAATCTACCAGTGTGCATCTTTTGATTGGGGAGTTAAGACCATTCACATTGAGTATCATTATTGAAAGAGATATACTTAATCCTGTCTTTGCATTATTTTGTCAATGCATTAATTTGTCAATTTTTTTCCTTTTGTTTAACTACTCTCCCAGTTAGATATACTGACCTTGCTATCTCTAGCTGGGAGTTCCTTAAATACTTTCTGCAATGCTGATTTGGTGATCATGAATTTCTTTAGATTTTCATTGTTGTGGTAGTCTTTATTTCTCTATCAATTTTGAGGGATAGTTTTATAGGATATAGTAATCTGAGTTGTCAGTTGTTTTCTTCTAGGGATTGAAAAACTTCTCTCCATGCTATCCTAGTCTTTAAATTTGTGTTGGAAAAACTGCTGTTATTCTTTATAGGTTACTTGATATTTTTGTCTAGCAAGTTTTGGTATTCTCTCTTTGTACTTAATTTCTGGGATTTTGCCTATGATGTGTTATGGAGTAGTTGTGGAGCTCTGTGATTATTACGTTGGAGACTGGTGCTTGAGCCAGTTTTCCTTGTACAATTTGTTCTCTTGCATACCAGTGCGTGAAGGGGTTTGGGGGTACAGTGCCTCTTGCCATGTGTTTTTCTTTCCTTCTACAGGTAGAGCTCTTGGCTTCAGCTGCACTCCTGTGAGCATTTTTTTATCCTTATGACTAGACATTTTCAATTGTATTGCAAAGGGGTGGGGATCACAGCAAGACTGGTCAAGCACCCCCTCTTTTACTGATCTCTGGAGGTACTCCCTCAATCTCTGTCTTTTCCCTTTTTTTGGTACCGGGGATCGAACTTGGGTCCTTGTGCTTGCCCAGCAGGCAGTGAAATCACTGAGCTAAATCCCCAGCCCTGTCTTTTCCTTCCATGATAATCTGTGCAGCTGCTTATGTCTGCTTCTGCTATGCCTGTCCAGTTGAGCACACCAGGCTATTCCATCTGATCCTGCTGCTCCTCTCTGGCTTTTGTCTGGGCCAAAGTCTTTGTCCAGGCCTCTCAAATAGTCTGTATCCAGCTTGAGAATTCAGTAGTGTTTAGGGCTTTGGGGGTGGTGGGTGTGGAGCCCCTTCTACTGGAAGTTCAGTAGCATTTGTGAGCCACTGGGAAAGGAGTTCACATGGGCACCAAGCTCAGCACTTTTTGTTAAGCAGTGGAATGGTTTCCCTCGTGGGCACCAACTTCTTAGCAGCATTTCAAGGGCAGGCATCAGGTAGAGATACCACATAGCAGAGCTTGGCAGTCTTTTGGTCATAGTGGTGAGAGTGTCTCCCCTCTGGCACTGATCCAGTGTCTTTTCTCCATTCCAGATCACACTGGTCACAGCCATTGTGTGCCCTGCGACTCACTGTCCCACGGATCACCAAATATCTGGTGCTATATCCCTATCGAGGACTGTGACCTAGTTTTGTTTTGTTTTTTCTGTCACAAAGGCTTGCTGATCCTTATTCACTGCCATCTGTGTAGTTCTCTGGCTTGTGCCTTACGTAAGGCCTCACTCCAGCAAATATCTTGCTCACTGAGCTCCATCTCCCCCCTGGAAGTGAGGTAAAAAACAGGTAAGCACTGGGTGATGACTGCTAGGCTGGGAACCAAATAGAAGAGCCTGGCTGCTGTAGCCATATTTGGCTTCTTCCCTTGGGGGTTAGGCTCTTTCCCAAAATGGTATGTTCTCTGGACCTGCACTGTAAGCAGTACTGGCATCGTGAGGTAGCCCTGCTTCTTTAAACACTTGGATACTGAAATTCATCTGATGAATTTGGCTTCCCATGTTTGGGTTTTTTGTTCGCTCTGCATTTCTGAGTACCTGGGGGAAGTGGAGTCGCAAGAAATTCAGGCCAGAATTCAGGGTTTGGAGAGTTAGGGCAATGTTTCAGAAGACGGGAACATGACTGTATTAGAATAAATGTAAATTTTTGTACATGAATAAGTGTAGATTGTTGTACATGAAAAAATAAGATATCCCTGAAAATATGCTGTATTGTATCTTTTGGAGCAAAAATTAATGTAAGACCCAGTCTTATTTTCAAGGAAATACAGTATTTAAAACCTTAAAAACCAGCTTCAAAAGGAGCAAGTTGATTAACAGCTACTTGCTTCTAAGAGGAAAGTCCAGCATCCAAGATAGATTATAATCTATAACATAAATAAAGTCTTAATAAATTTTAGAGGATTTAAATGAATATTGGTGACTATGATGAAATTAAAATACACATTAATAATAGTATCTGGAAAGCCCCAGTATTTGAAATAAACCATGTTGTCTTAAAAGGTATCAATCAAGAAATCTTCTAGAAACACAGAAAGCTTTTTAAAAATCAGAACATCAAAATTTGCAGAGTGCAATTGAAACAAAGCCTAGAGGAGGATTTATAACCTTCCATACTTATATTAGAAAAAAAGATCAAAATCAGTAATCTACTATTACAGCTTAAGAATGTAGAAAAATAAAATTAAATCCATATAGTTGAAATGACATAATAAAGGTAAGAGCAGAAATTAGTGAAATAGAAAACAGAAAAATAATAGAAACCATTGAACTCTGAAAAGATCAATTAAATTGATAAATATCTAGCTAGACTGGTCAAAAGTAAAAAGGGCACAAATTACTAATGTAACTAATTGAAGAGGGACATGCAGTAGATTACATGGGCAGTTAAAGGACAGGAAAGAAATATTATGAATGACTTTATGCCAGTAAGTTCTGCAATTAAGATAAACTGATCAGGTTACTTGAAATACCTTACTGAATTGATCCAAGAAGAAATAGAAAGTGAAGATAGCCTAACTGTGCTTTTCAAAATTGAATGTACAATTAAAAAAAAATTGAAAGTACAATTAAAAATATTTCCCCAACAAAAACTCCAGGACCAAGTAATTTCATTAGCAAACTACCAAACATTTGAGGAAAATTAATATCAACTCTATACAGATTTTTTTCCAGTTTGTTTTATGAGGTCCCTGTTATCCTGATATTAAATTGGTCAGAGGACCCTGAGCAGCATCCCATTCCCATATGAGAGATCCAACCCACACCTGAGGAGTGGCATCGTGTCCCCACATGAAAGAACCAAACCCTAGCGGCACCCTACCACCACATGAGAGAATAGATTCACAGTAGAGGAGTGGCACCCACCCCCATGTGAGAGAGCCCAGCAGCACCAGAGAGGGATGCCCTGTTCCCCTATGTGAAAGTCAAACCATGCCAGAGGAGCCAGAGGCAAAGACTGATGAACCCACCTGATCTTGGACAGGGACAATATGGAGAGAGAGAAGGGAGCAACCAGCCTCATGACTGTTGATATTAAACCCAATAGCCCTCTCAAACTCCCACCTCATGGCCTACATCCAGCAGAGAATAGAGGGCTGATCACATTCCCCATCTGGCAGTGGAAGCAAGGTCATGCCTTAGTGTGCAAGGTAACCCCAATCGGGGGGGAACAAACAGAGGGGCCTCTAGTGCAGAGGGTACCTCAGAGACCCATAGGCCCTAAAGCTAGGCTAGAAAATCATATCTGGCTAGATCTCAAGACTGCAGATTGTAGAAAGAAACCACTTATTCAATAACACAGGAATTTTTTCTTTGACTCAGTCTTTTTTGAGTTTTCTTATTTGTATTATTTTTATCTTTCCTTCATTGGATTTTTTAGGTGTTTGAGGTCTCCCCTTTCTGTTCTTTTAGTTTCCTTTTTCTCCTTTTATATTTTTCTTTTCTAACTTTTTGATCTTTTTTATCTCATGTCTTTGTTGTTTATCTTTTTTCTTTTTCTTGTCTGTTCTTCCCAGTGACTTCTCTATTACTATTAATTTCCTTTTACTCTTCAGTAGCACACCTGTCTTACTTTTTTCTCCTCCTCATAGCCCGTCAATTAATTTTTGAAATTCTGCTTTTTTTTAATCCTCTAGTTCCCCACCTCTCCACCTTTACTAGTATAACCACCAAGCTTTATGAATCTCTAGATGCTTAACTTTATACAGCTATTGAATACTATGCTATTGTTAGTAGAGATAAAGTTGTTCCATTTAGTAGACTTAAACTGTAGGTCAGTATTTGGTTTGACTTAGTGTTCATATTGTAATTATATAATTTTCATAGACAAGGGTAGTACTTTATTGGTTCTCAGAGTTTATCAATATTCAATTTGTGTTTAATCCTATAATTGATGCTGATTTTATTACTATAGCCAAGGTGACATAGCTATTGCTATTAACTGGTTTTCTTCAGGTGCCAATATCTAGATTACCTTAGGGTCATTAATATTATTGTGGCCTATTCCAGGAGAATTGAATACTGAGCTAAATACACTGCCACCTCTCAAGTAAATGATGATTGGATCCTGGGACAGAGGCAAAGGCCAGTAGTTAGCCATACCCAGACGAAACCACTGAAAAGCAGACATTAGCTAAAGAAGCCTCAATACTAGATACAAAGCTTTCCGCTACAATCAGCTTCAACAAGTCAAAGCAAAACAAACAAAAATAGGAACTTAAGAAGACAGGACAATAAAATGCCTCCAAAAACTCCCAACTTCTCCATAACTGATCCCATGGAACATCAAAAGAAAGAAACCAAAAGACTCACACTCAAATTATTTGAAATTGTATCAGTGGCGATAACAAAACAGTTCAATAAGACAACTGGCAAGATCACAGGAAATATAAGTAACAAGGTTTTGGGCCAGTTAAATGAAATTATCAGTGAAAGTAAAGAAGACACTAATAAAAAGAAGAGCTAAGCAAAATAATGCAAAACATGCATGGACAGCATACAAAGCAATGAGAGTCCAAAAAGGGCTCCAAATAGAAATTCAGGAGATTAAAAATTCTTGAATCTGTGGACAACAGAAATACCAGCCTGAGGACAGAGTCTTAGAACTAGAAGACAGAGCTGTTATTGGTGACCAATTAATGAGATACACCTTAAAAACAAGAGAACATGAAAAATAGATCTAATAGCTTCTAGATGACACAAAGAAGGCTAATATAATTGGAATTAGGGGTCTGGGGATGTAGCTCAATGGCACCACGCCTGCCCGGCAAGCGCCAAGTCCTGAGTTCGATCCGTGGTACCCCCAAAAAATTGGAATTAGAGAAAAATCAGAAGATAGCACGAATGACCTAAAAAACCTGTTTAAATAGCTGAAAACTTTTCAAATAAGGTAAAAGAATTCAACATACCAATAAGTGAGGTATATAGAACCTTAAATAGGCATGACTAGAAAACACCTCTCCACAATACATCATAGTCAAAATCTCAGAAGTCACACAGGAATAAAATATTAAAAGTGGTTAGAGGGCCAGGGATTTAGCTCAGTGGTTCCGGCGCCTGCCTCACAAGTGCAAGGTCCCAAGTTCGATCCCCGGTACCAAAAAAAAAAAAAGAAAGTGGTTAGAGAAAAGCAATGAATCACTTATAAAGGAAGACCCATTAGAATGCAGACTTCTCAACACAGACTAAGGCCTGGAGAACTTGGACTGACGTGTTTTAAGCCCTAAGAGAAATCAATTTCTAACCCAGGGTGACATGCCCTGCAAAACTGTCTTTCAAAATTGATAGAGAAATAAGATACTTTTATGATAAATAGAACCTAAAGAAATTCATGGCCACCAAACCAACAATCCAGAAATTCAAGGATATTCTAGAAAGAGACATTGACACTAACAATGACAGAAGCTCTAATAGAATGAGTATGCCAGGTAGGGTGATCAGGTAAAGGGAAAGATAGGGAATCAACAACAGAAAAAATAAGGCAATGAAAGGAATAAGCCAGTACCTGTCAGTAATAACTCTCAATGTAAATGGTCACAATTCCCTAATCAAAAGATACAGACTGGCAGAATGGATCAAAAAACAAAATTCAACCGTGTTCTGTAAACAAGAAACACATTTAACCCAAAGAGAAACTCATAGACCAAAAAAAAAAAAAAAAAAAATCAAAGGGTAGAAAAAAATATTTCATGCAACAGAACTCTGAAAAAAAGCAGATGTAGCTATTTTGTATTCAGACAAAGTGAACTTCAAGACAAAAAGGACCAAGAGGCATAGAAGGTCACTATATATCAGTGGAGGGAAAAATCCATGAGGAAGAGGTAGCAATTATTAACATATATGTACCAAACAACAGTGTACCCAACTTCATAAAAGTTACTACTGAATATAAAAGATCAGATAAACATAAACACAGTTATAGTGGGGGAATTCATTACCCCACTCTGAGAAATAGATCAGCTAGATGAAAAAAAAAAATCAACAAAATCACCTCCCTGGTCCTGCTGCCCTTCTCTTATACCATATTACTTCTTATATGTCCATTTTTCTCAGAATAATTCCAGTTCTTTAATATCCAGCCCAATTTTTCCCCCAAGCTATACTCAGACCAGTCTAACGAAATGCCTTTATTAAGGTTTGGGAACTATACTAGCAAGTGGCATACATGGATAGGCTTTCCAGAGTACCTAAAGTGTCCTCCAATATCTGATCTAAATCTCTAATGACATTATATGTTAGGCAGTTTGGTCTCTATAGTAGATTATGAACCTAAAAGTAAAGCCAGATGAAGACTTAAGGAATAAATAAGAAAATAGCATTATAAACCACTAATTGTACTAAATTCTTGATATATTCACATACCCATTAATCAGAATATAAACCATGCATGCGTGGACATATATACAGAGAAGCACAAAAGAACAAAGGTAACACCAGTAGAACTGATATCTGATGTTCCCTAACCCTCCATGTATGCACTAGCAATGCAGTAGTAAATAAAATTTTTAAATCTCTGCCCTTATGGAACTTAGACCCATAGCAGGAGAAATGGAGAGAAGAATCAAATAATAGTCATAGAAAGTAAGTAAAATACATCTGTATCACCTAGTGTTAAGTAGTTGAAGACCTGTTATTTTTAGGTAGGCCTTTTCACAGTTAAAAAAAATAAAGCCTTAAAATATTAGCTCGATTCAAAGCTATTTGCTCTAATCTTAGAATTCCAATTGATAATGATACAATTTCTCCACAAATTTTAGATTCTTTTGTTGTTCTTCTTGGGTGTTGAACATGGCTTCTCACATTCTTAAACATGCACTCTATCACTCCCACAGCCCAGAAGTTCTTCTGATTCTCAAGTAAACAATTTGTTCCTGAATCAAACAACCAAGTATAAAATTTATTGATTTGAACTCAAACTCAGAATATTTATTAAGACCTGAAGCAAGGTTTGAAAAGATAGCATTCAAGCCTATGTCATTAATTAAGAAAAACAACCTTAAAAAGATTTATCATTTTAATGAAATATTATTAATCTTTTTAATATTTATCTTCATATTTGCAATTTATTTCATAAATTGACTTCATCTGTTTTGCTTTGATTATTGGTCCTTCCTCACATGTACTAGATTATAGGCAGGTTTGTGTTTTATTATAACACACCCAACACTGCACAGTTGCAGTGAAGTTCTTAGTCTTTTTGGAAGAAAACTTTCATTCTGTGTTATTGATCATTTCTTGTGACTACACATTAATGATTTTTTTCAAGTAAGAAAAGGACTTGTGTTCGTGTGTGTGTGTGTGTGTGTGTAGGGAGCACTGACAGAGAAAACAAAAGCTATTTATACAAAGTATTTCAGAGACTAATATATAATGCTCTTTGAAGCCTGAGGTACCTACATTTTATTTTTCTGTGTCCATACTTGGTTCAGTGATTTTCACAAAGTAAATCCTGAGCAAATATATTGAACTATACAGATGAATTTACTGAATGAAGAGGACTCTAAAATACGTTTGAAGTGAAGAGTGGACTTGTGGTGGTGATGGTAGCAGAAATGAGTTTGATGTGCTGCTTAATGATGGTAACCACATAGATGAAGAGATGTTTTGTAAAGATATTTCATAGGACAATCAGACAAGACTTGGTGAGTGAATATTAGAGGTGATAGGGAAAGTGAAAAAAATGCTTAGATTTCTTAAACTTAGGTGATTGTTTAAATAATATTTCACTGTTAGTAGTAGTAGTCTGAAAGTCTTTGTTTGTTTTTTGAAAGTTTTGCTGTGCAGTTCAGGCTAGCCTTGAATTCAAACTCATGGGTATCCTTCTGCCTCGACCTCTGGAGTGATGAGATTACATGCATATGCCATCACGCCTGATTGGAAGGCCTTATTTTTAATATGAGGAGTAATGAATATTAATATTTATACCACAAATACCTGATATAATGCTGTGTAACTGAATTTCCAGTGAGCTGCTTTAGAAGGATTTCAGAGATTGAGCTAATGCAATTCCAGAATTTTGGTGAAGATTTTAAATGATCATCTTCTTATATTGTTGTTTGCTGGTGATCAAACCCAGGACCTCTTGCACGCTAAGCATACATTCTGACCCTGAGCCATATCCCCAGACCTTAATCTTATATTCTTATGTCTCCATATTTGACCTATCTCAATTTTTTAAATCAAATTTTCTAAAAAAAAAAACCCTAAATTACTGTGGAGTAAAAAAAAAAGTGTTGACAATAATTTGTATTTTGAGTTGGAGAGGGAAAGAAGATAAATTAGGCCGAATTTTTCATATCATGTTGAGTTTGAAGCTTTATAATTATTGAATAAAAGACAGAAACAAAGAAGCAAAGTTTTGCCTTTATTGTCCTTTAAAAGAAAAGGGTTAACGTGTGGCTCTTTGATATAAGTGAATTTCACATTCTCACCGTGGCACTTTTGTTTGTTTGTGTATATGTTCTTGAACAGCAGCCATATTATTAATTTATCAGGAAATGAACTATAGTCCATTTTGGAGCAGTCAGCATAGTGCTATGTGATATATTAAAAGATATTTGTATAGTGATTTGTATATTGTGAAGTATATTTGATGTGCATGAGCTCATTTAAGTAGAATATAAGTAAATATTTTTTCATAGGAATAGAATACAGTTACTATTTTTC
Organism: Heterocephalus glaber; assembly: GCF_053883595.1. Taxonomy (NCBI): domain Eukaryota; kingdom Metazoa; phylum Chordata; class Mammalia; order Rodentia; family Bathyergidae; genus Heterocephalus; species Heterocephalus glaber. The sequence continues at coordinate 2,386,760 of NW_028258301.1, forward strand.
TAACTTTTTCTCTGGGTTACTTGAGACTACATTTTTCTTCTAGCTAGCTCATATTCAGAGTCTTTACAGTAACTTTTCTATCTGAGACTCTAAACTCCTTGAGGGCAAGAAGCAAGTCTAGCTCCTTTTTGTATCCAAAGTCTCTGGCACAAAATAATAGTAAATATTGCTTGCATTAATAAAAAATTGAAACATCAATTAGCAATAAATAATTGCTACCTGAATATTTCAACACATATTACTAGTTGCTTCAGAGGTACCCCTACTGTATTTCTAGATAGCAAGCTTTTTTTTCTGTTAGTCTATTAGTTAAAAAGATCTTCTTGGAACCTTTACACCTGACCCTATTCTATAACTGAGAAGTAGAAGGTTGTTTATAATACATATGTGTAACACTTAATCTCTGGCATTTGTGTTTGCAAGTTAACATACTGCCTGTTGCATTTGAACAGCTGTAACATGTGTGAAAAGATTTCTTAATAAGTCATTTTCTTGAGCAGCAGAAATATGAACATGAAGAATGTTAGTCTCAGTATATTAGATTGTGCTTTTAGGCCTCTGGGTTTTGTTTATAATCAATTGCCTACATTCTGTATTTGAGAAAGATAGTGAAAGTACCATTATAGCTTGTTGGAGATCTTTAAGAAATTCTATGGCATTTTGTTACGTGTAAAAAAAGAGGTTGTTAACTGTGTCTAATTGACGAGAAATTCTTAGTAGTAATTTTCTAACCCAAAGAGAAGGCTTAAAATGAGCATTCATGTATGAGCTCAAAGTGACTTAATCAATAGTGAAATCAATTGTTATTTCACATCATGCCATTGTTTAGTATTCCACATGTAGAAAATATATATGTATATTTTTTAAATATTCACGAGAGATTGTTGGTACTGATTGTTCCCAAAGCCAATGAAAGTCTTTTTGTTCTTTTATTGTATGTTTGTTGACAGTTGTGATCAACACAGAATGAACTGCTTTACAGTTTATTACTTTGAAAGTACAAATTTGAATGCTGTGGATTCAGATGTATAAAAGAGATAAAATTACAGACAGCTTTGAGTGACAGTTACATATCAAACCTCATGGGGGTTTGACAGGCAACGAATATCGTTATTAGACGCTTTTTCCATAATTGCTGACATTTATCCAGTGTTTCACAGTATTTGCTAATGTATTAATGCAGTCAATCTCTGAGAGGCTGCACATGCCTTTTTAGCCCTGGCTTTTATGGGATTCTGAAATTCATAGACCCACAGATACTTATTCCCTGCTGGTTGCCGTAGTGACAGAGCTCAGAGATAAGCCAAGACAGAGCCCTTTTGTGATTGCTTTTCAGGTGACATTCAGCGGCAGCTTGAGTAGAGTGTCCTTTTATAGTTCCTGTAATTCAGAAAATGATAACAGCTTTTTGCTGCTTAGAGGAGAAGTCTGTGGACTGCTCCCGGTGGGATTTCAGTTTGCTATGCCACTTCATACCAACACCAGCCTGATAAAGTTCTTATTATTGTGGAGATTTTGAAGTGCAAGAGGACTGAATTAATTATGACAGGTTAGAAAATACAGAACTGATACTACAAATAAAACTTTGAACCAATACATGTTCCCCAACTATATGTAACAAGTTGATTTGGATATTTTAAGCTATTAGTGGCAATGCAGATAGCCACTTGCATACTAAGTAAATATAACCAACTTCTAAATTTCTAGTTAACACCACTATCTATTCCATCCAAAAGTTAGCTTTCATTTCTGTGTATCATTTCCTCATTTGACACTATTGCTTCAACATTTTATTTCAAGGTAAATAGCTTCATTTGGACACTTTCTTAGGTTTACTATAATCTACTTTCACTATTCTCAGCAGTGGAATAATTGAAATTGGATGCTTTATAAAATAGTAGCTTATATAAAATGATTCAAATTAAGAAGAAAACACTCATGGTGATGGGGAATGATGAGAAGAGGAACAGTCAAAGAAATAACTTGAGAAGTAAGAATACTCCTACCTGGAAAGATCTCAGAGGTCATAAGAAGCCATTGCCCCCCCCACTTCAGGCTAGGAAAGTTAATCATCTTAATTCTGGAAGAACTCCAGTCACATTTGCTAAGTGTGGGAAACCTTCAGAGCTAAAAACTATTATCTGTATAGTTGATGATAATGAAAAAAGGAGGGGGGAAAACCAGGAGGAATACCACTAACCCCAAGTTGAAATGTGCAGAACTGATTGGAGATACAAAGCATTAACTATTTCCATAAAATTTAAATGTTACTCACGATTAAACAAGAAGCAAGTAGAATGGGCTAAAGAGAAATAACTTTAGAATCTAAAGAGATGAAAAAGAGTAATATGTTCCTTGATTTCTAAACTGTTGATGAAACATGCTAGATGAACAAGACATAGGTAGTACATGCCAGAAAAGTAATTTAGCCCAATAAAATTTAATCAGTTATCTTGAATTGTGTCCACTTGAAAACTGAAGAATCTGATTTATGTTGTTTGTAAACTTTTAGTTTTCATCTAGAGAAAATGTAAATGCAACTTTTTATAATATTTAAATGTTTTTAATTTGGACCAAAAAGGGTAACCTTTAGATTAGTGGCAAACATGACATTTTCATGTGATATGTAATAGGCCTTTAATACACTATTACTTCACAGTGTCCATGGCATTTTTTATTTTGTATGGTTTAATCATCTATCTGCTTTGATATATTAAATAAAAGAGAGAAAAAGAGAAGAGAGATTTGTGTTATTAAATGATGTGCTTTTTGGTGCTGTGATTATCCATGTAGGGGTCTCTCAAAATTTTGTCATTCATTGACAAAATCATATCTTATAATTCCCAGTGTTTTGTAATTGATAGATATCAGTTTATAATTGCTAGTAAAACAAATAAAGCAAACAAAAAATACAACCTATAGGATAGAGAAGAAAAGCATGTAGTCCCTCAAAAAATGTAATGACTGACTAGCTTTTTCCCCTTGTTCATATGCTACCTATATGGCTTGTTGATCTAGCACATTTCACCAATAATTTAGAAATTGGGGGGAAATATTTATTGTATCCCGAGAAATTATTTTTTTAGTAGCTTGACAGATACCTTTCCTATGATATTTATCTATTTTTATGTTATTATAAAGAATAATACAGTGAAAATTAGCCTTTTACCATGACGTGAAAAGTTTTGAAGCAAGCTCCAAAATATCTTTCAGAAGTTGAATTTCATTTACTTTATTGTAAAATGTTACCACTACATAGTGACCCCTAAGAGCCAAAACAAAACAGTATAAATCAGGCATGCCCAACAGCAGCCCATAGGCCACATATGGTCCTGGCAGCTAGTAATTGGGCCTCATAGAATCATAAATGTTTAACATTAATATGTAATTTTTAGCTATATTTTCATGACTGGATAGCACAGTGCATCAGTGCAGACATCATAGGTAGTAACAGTATGCTGAGCAGGGGAGACAGGCACAGTGCCGTGCTAAAAGCTAATTTAACTTAATAAATTACCTCATCAAATAACACATCCAAGTTTAATAATTAAGAAAATTTACATGTCTGAGTAATAATAGTAAACATCTATCTTCACAGAAACATACAACTGTAGGAAAGCTAAAAGATTATTATTGGTAATTGTTGTTTTTACTGTGCTTGGCAAGTCACACAAGTATGTGTGACAGGCACAGGTGGCAGAGTTAGCACTGCACTGTGCCTGCCTCCCCTACACAGCATACTGTTATTACCTGTGAAGTCTGCATTGATACACGATGCTATCCAGTCAGAAAAAAATATAGCTAAAAATCACACATTAATGTTAAACTTTTTAGGAAATACAAAAAATGTAAGTTTTTTACTGAAGATGTTGTTATAATTAGATATCTAACATCACTAATATTGGAAATGTTATGACAAAAATGTTTATGTATTTACTTAATTAGCTAGTTTTGTTTTGGTTTGTTTTGTTTTGTTTTGTTTTGTTTTGTTTTGAGACAGGGTCTCACTATGTAGTGCAGTTTGGTCTTGAACTCACTGTGTAGCCCAGGCTGGCCTTGGAACTCCTGGTGATCTTCCTGCCTCAGCCTCCCAAGTGCTGAGATTACAGGTGTGAGCCACCACACCTGGCAAAAAATATATTTTAAAAGGAAGTTTTGTTAAATACATTAACTGTCTTATGTATTTTATATATTTTCCATTGTCTTGCATGCATTCTATTCACCAGGTCCCACAAGCACATGTAACACCTGACACACTCGGGTTTTGATTTGACTATGTGGTGAGCACAGGCAGCAGTTAGCCACTGCACTGCACCCACCCCTACACAACATTCTGTTGTCACCTACACAGTCCACATTCAAACACTGTGCAGTCAAGTCATGAAAAATACTATTAAAAATCACATAGTAATGTTCAAGTTTGCGATTTCCAGGACTGTATTACTAGCTGTGAAGCACCATATGTTGGACATGGTTAGATGATATTTAACCATTTTTCTTGACCTGTAAACTACTATTTTTGTTGTTAATAATAAAAGCAATAATGTAAACATTATACATTTATTCTACTTTGTTCTAAGTGTTTTACTGGCCTTTATTTTTTTTTTGTCTAATTTTCTCTAAAAAGTAGATATTATTATCCTATGCTTATGTATGGGAGAACTGAGGCCTACAGTGATTTATTAACTTGTCTAGCAACACACAGATAAAAGGTGGTAGAAAGGAGATCCTGGCCCAGATTTGACTCTCAAGCTACGTCTTCCCATTATATTATAAGGATTTCTTTATGAAACTTAAAATCCCAAAATTATGATTATACTTTCCCTAGTCTAGTTTCTCATCTTCAACTACCATGCACATTTAGAAATTTTCCGTAAAGAATCTGTTTGGTCACATAAGATTGCCTTGAGCTCACCTTAGACCTATTTCTCCAAGAATATTGATATTAAATAGTTCAGTAGTAGTAATATATACTTAATTTACTTGATATTTTTAATAACCCTGTAAGCTGAAGACTATTGATTGCCCCATTTTACAGTTGAGCAAACTGTAGCCTTCATATGACCACAAAACTAAAAAGCAACTATGGGATTTGAACTCAGACAGAATGATTTTATTTTGGCTGTCGTAGTAGTAGACAAAGATCAATGACAGGTTGCCTGTAAAAGCCTATCACAGTGGTGATGAACTTATGGCACACATGCCCTAGAGGGCCTGTTTGTTATCATCGAAAGCTCTAAAAGGTTCACCATGACTAGCTATCAACTTTGCTCTTGTACATACCATAATATTCACTGTGGAGCAACTCAGAGATGAGCGTGCTCCATTCACTGTGGCCAGTTTCACTTTTGTGGAATGTTAGATGGAAATCTTATCTAGATCTTCCTGTAATTTACTATGAAGTATGACCACTGTATGCACCATGCCTGCCAGTTTTTTCCTTTTATCTTGCACAGTATAAAGACAATTTACATGTTTAATTAATTGTAAACTTTTGACATCAGAAAGGAAAAGCTAGTGTTATTCTGTCCTTTTTCATTTCTTAAGCTGTTAACTAAGTGTTTATTAATTGATCCATAAAATTCCATAAGTGATATTAAATGTTATCACTATTTTAAACATAGACGATGCTATGCTTAGCTATTTAAAAACTTGTCCAAGGCCACACACTGATTTAAAACTTCAAAGCTCCTTTACACTGAATTGTAGAATACTGCTACTAGTCCAGACTCACACCATCAAAAATAACTACAGTAATACCTCGGTTCACAGACACTACTGTTTGCAAACAATTTGGTTAGCAAACAAAAACATTTGGCAAAATTTTGCTTCCATTCACAAACTCTGCGTCAGGTGACAAACACAAATGCAGCCGTCTTCCTCAAAATCATAAAACAAATCAAGTTTGTAAACTGAGGTACCACTGTATATAGAAAAAGAGCACTGGATGTGGTGGGTCAAAACCTTTTTTCTAGTCCAAGCTGACTAAGATCAGTTCTTCACCTGTGTTCTCTACTTCACCCTCTTTGTCTTCTCGGGAGCTATATGTTATCAACAATCTCGTTAGTATACTAATCTCATTTTATGAGCTTATTCTATCCACATGTAAATGTAAAAAATTTCACCTTTCAGAAGAAACACATGCATGCAGCCCCATATCCACACCATGAAAATAAAAATAAATCTTCTCTGACTTTAGCTATTACTTTCTTTCTTCTTTACAGACAATTCAGAGTTATGTGTAGGTATTACCTCCATTTTTTTCTGTTTCACTTATTCTTCAACTCACCACTCTGGTCTTCAATCCATTTCTGCACTAGAATAGCATTTCTTCAAGTGCCAATGACTACCATAAATCAAGTAGGCCTTTTCAGTTCCCATCATTCTTGGCTTAGCAACATTCAAAACAAAACAAAACAAACACAACTTTTTGTTGAACTACACTCATTCAGAAAAATATATACATCATTAGTTACAAATAGATTAAGAAAGAAACAATTTCCAGTACACTAGAAGCCTTCCATCAGGTTCCCTTTATCCAAGATATAAAACCATAGAATAGTTTTGCCTAGTTTTGAACATTAACAAATGGAATTGTATAGTATGTACTATTTAGTCCAGTGGTGGCAACCCTATGGCATGAATGATGCACTGGGCTGTTTATCATTGAAATACCTAAAAGGTTTGCCATCACTGGTCTGGTCTGTTCTTCCTTTTACTTGGTTTTATTCAACGTGTTTGTGAAATAGGTCAATATTCTTTTCATGTTTTTAGTCCATGTTTGCAGTACATAATGTTTACATTCCCGTTTGGAGTTGGTACATATACATAACACAGCTTAATTCCATTTTCCATCCCCTTTCCCTCTCCTCCCTCCCCTTCATCATCTCTTGATCCCCTTCCCATTTGAGAAAGAGCTATCCCCTTACTTATTATTAGCTGTCTTTTATTTTGCTCTTTTAAAAAATATTTTAGAGTTTCTCATGTAAGAGAAACCATGTGATATTTAAGCTTGTGTGTCTGATTTATTTCACTTAACATTATGGTCTCAAGGTGCATCCATTTTCCTACAAATGGCTCAAGTTTATCTTTATGGCAGAGCAGTACTCCATTGTGTACATAATACCACCTTTTCTTTATCCATTCATCTACTGATAGACAAATAGGCTGCTTGCAAGATTTAGCTATTATGAATTGTGCTGCTATAAACCTGGGTATGTATAGATCACTGTAATGTGATTGCTAATTCTTTCAGGAAGATTCTTAGAAGGGGAATAGCTTCTATTTCAATTTTTTAGTTTTTTGAGGAATCTCCATGCTGATTAACATAATGGTTGTACTAGTTTACATTTCCACCAACGATGTAGAAGGGTTCCTTTTTCCCTGCAGCCTCACCAGCATTTGTTATTATTTGATTTCTTGATGATGGATATTCTTTCTAGGGTAATATGGAAGCTTAGTGTTGAGTTAATTTGCATTTTTCAAATGGCCAGCTGTGTTGAGCATTTCTTTGCATATTTATTGGCCCTTTTTACTTCTGCAATTTCTATTCATTTCACTTGCCCACTTTTTGATTGGGTCTTTTATTTTGGAAGTGCGGGGGGGGTCTCATTTTTTTGAGTTACTTAATTCATTGTTGCTTTGTGTTTAATATCTTATCTATCTGTCTAGCTAGCAGTCATCTATTTATTTAGTGGTCCTGACCCTAAAGGCCTCATACATGCTAAGCAAGGATTGGACCACTGAGCTACATCTCCAGCCCTTTGTTTTTTTGCTGCTGTTGGTTTTTTTTGTTTTTGTTTTTGTTTAAATTCTACAACAGGGTCTCACCAGTTTGCCCAGGCTGGCCTCGAACTTGTGATTCTCCTGCCTCACCCTCTCAAGTAGCTAGGATTAAAGGCATACACTACTGCATCCAGCCATTGTCATTGCTTTACAATATTGTATATGTGAATATTCCACATTATTTATCTGTTCTGTTGATGAGGCAAGCATTTAGTAGATAGTTTTCACTTCTGGGCTTTTAAAAATACTTGGTATCTTTGACCCTGCATTTGACTCCTTGAAACACTGTTTGCTGAACTCCCAAGATACCACACTCTCCTGGTTTCTCCTTACCTCTTCATTATTATTTCCTTTTTTATTTTCTTTGCAAGTTCCTCCTCCTTCACCCAGTCATAAATGTTGGAGTCCCTTTAGAGTTCATTTCCATATATTCATTTTGTCTTAGTATGTTCTCCCTATGTAGCTCCATCCTCCCTCATCTCAATATACTGTAGATGTCTCAAAGGAATTTAAATTCAACATATCCAAAATGGAACCCAGGTTCTTTCTTGGCCATATCTAATAATTTCCTGAAGTTCCCTAATTCCCTAATTGGTATCACCATCCATCTAATTCCACAAACCTGATACGAGTTACTATATACTTGATGACTTCATCTAGTCATCAGTTTCTCTCAGTTTTAGCTTCTGCATATCTCCCATTCACTTCTGTCATTTCTACTGCCACTATTCTAATATAAAAAAGCTACCAATTTCTTTAATCTAAAGTATTACAGAAGCCTCTAAACTGAGCTCTCATATACACCCTCACTTCTTTTCAGTCAGTTCCCTATACTATATCAGAATAATCCTTTAAAACATAGGTTTAAATCTATTCTAGTAATCTCCCTCCTTAAATCTCCTCAAATAAAGTCCGAACTTCTTAATAGGACCAGGTCCTGTACTGTCTGATAGTTGCGTACTTCTTTAGGTTATCATATATTTCACTGCTTTATGTTCTCAGTTATCTGGCTATACTTGTCTTCTGAAAGTTCTCCTAATGTGCTATCACTGGGCCTTACATTATCTTCCCTTATCTGTTCTGTGTGACTTATGCTCATTCTTCCAACTCAACCATTTTTTTCCTATGGAAATTGTTCTTTTCATTGTGTTTACCACAGTTGTGATTTTATATGTAGTATAAACAGGTATTTCCCACTTTCAATTGTAAGTTCCACAAGTATGGATACCTATTTTTGTTCACTATTGCATACCCAATAGCTTCAGATAGTAACTGCTTAATAAATATAATTTGAACAAATAAACCTCAGTTTCCCACTCCTACAACTATCGAGCATTATTGTAAGGGTCAAATAAGATTATATACGTGGAAACGTATAACACACTAAGTAAATGTAAAGAATTGATGAATATTATGAGTCTTCATTTTCACTGTGACCTTGGAATTATGCAAACAAGTGTCAAGAGGTATTGTGGCTTTGGTTCTCATCATTTTGGTCCTTTGATCTGCCTCCCCCAGTTCTTCCATTCCTCCTCTAGTTTCAGGTCTCATCATTTTCTCCTGTTTTCCAAGTTTCAGGTCTCCATCTCTTGCTTTCCCCCACTCCATTCTCCAGAATTTGTAGAATAGCCATTGTCTTTGTTAAGTACATCATATTATTTATTATTCTTCTGCTTCCATTGACTGTAGGTTAATATCTAAGCTCCTCAATGGTGCACTGATGTTCAGAGAGGTAAATTACTTTTAAAAGAATATTAGAAAGTTAGAAAGTTGTGCCTGGACCAAACCTCATCTCTGATTTCTCTACCAGAATGCCTCCCACAGAACCGTATGACTTTTCTGGTTGGCTACACTATCGCAAAACCATCTGCTCTTTGATCTCTGAAGAATTTTTAGCCTACTCAAAAAAAATCTCTGAAAATTCCAAAACTGTACTCAAAATATAATGTTGTTCCCCAAATGCCACACTTTCAATGAATGACTATAATCCAGTAAAGTTCTTAAGTGTTCTTCACTTAATGTGGGCTGCTTCAAACTTGATGCATTTTATTGAGATGATTGAGGCTTTAAGGAAATGATACTCAATACAGACAAGATTCTATAAAGTTGAGATCTGGTAAGAACAGAGTTATGTATAGAAAAGAATTTGGTCTTGTAGGAGATGATATTAATTAACCCTAGGGAATAGATACTAGGGTACAGTAGGATTTACTAAGTCTAGGATGGTGAGGGAGAGAGAAGTAGGTCCTAGAGGAGATTTTGGTGGGTGAGGGTAGAGTCTAGAAGAAACTGCAAGCTGCCTTCCATTTTTGCCCTATTGGGCCCACCCTTGCACCCAGATATGCCTGGCTTTACTAGCAAAGATTCCCCACCTACTCACAGTATACCCCACTTTAGTAAAGAAAATATCATCACTTGCCTCTTAGCTGCCTGTATGTGTCAAAAATGGCAGCCTAATGTTTCTTAAACCTCAAGCAACTAACCTTGCTGAATGCCTCCTGAATTCACAAAACAAGAGATGTTGTATCAGGTTTTCTTAGCAGACTTTACCCACAACTGGTTATAGCATGGTAATATTCCCCACCAGGACTTTGTTTGTTTAGACAGGGTCTCATTACTACGTAGTTCAGTCTGGCCTTGAACTCACTGTGTATTCCAGGCTGCTCTCGAACTCACAGTGATTCTCCTCCCCCAGGACATTTTGAATAAAGGCTTTAGTGTTATGAAATTGGAGAAAGTCCAATTTGGATAAGGTTATTTTGGCTCTGTCAAAGAGATTTGAATATCATTTTAGCTGGGGAAGAGTTTATATAACATCATGTAGGAGACTTGGGTCACATGGTGGTGATAGGTGTGTTTGAGTGTCTTAAATGACAGAGTATGTAAAAGGAGTGTGGTGCATTGGAGCCTGGAGGCCCAGTTTGTAATCTCTCTCTAGTTCTACAGTTGTTTTATATAAGTCCTGAGGACTTTGTTTTCCTTAATAGACAAATGAGTTATAGTATAATGTATATGTGTGATCATGAAATAGAATATGTTACTAGACGAATTTACTAATTTTGTAAAATTTGAATTTCCACATCTGCTCATATGGGCACATTAGCAGCTTTGGGATTAAATGAGATAATAAATATAAATTTCCTGGCTAAATAAAAGGGTTTTTTTAAAAATGTGGTTAAAAGGATATAGACTATAAAACAACTTGAATTAGAATTAAATATCAACCCCACAAAGAGCAAAATATTCTTAGAACTCCTGTTTTCTTACCTTTAAAACAGGAGTAATGATACTTATCTCATAAAGTCCTTGTATTAACAAGGTGTGAGAGGATGAATTTAAAGTGTGTGTTGTATAGTAGATACCCAGTTAATGTTGCACTCTTCTCTATTCCTTTCCACCACTCTCTCCACCTCCAAGTCCAAGTCTTCTCCTAACTATAAAATTCTCTTGTTGTGTACAATTGTAACACATAATTCTTTAGTAAATGAAATTAATCAATTAAAAATAGGTAACTTTTAAATAATATAGGACTCTTGAATGAGAAATGTACTAGCAGTTTTTTTTTAATTTACATTAATTCTGAAATCATCTTCATTTTGCTGATAAATTTATTTCTTTTTGGAAGGAAGATTTTTTTTTTTGTTAAATTCTTTTATTGGTACATTTTAGGTATACAACACAATTACATTTCTCATTGGGAATTGTACCTTTACATAATGCATCTTGGTTCTTATTTTTTCCCCATTCCTAGCCCTCCCTTCACACCCTCCACCCTTCCCTATTTACAAAGACTTTATTTCCATTTTTTCCATTTCTCATCATTTTTCCTTTTCCTTCTTTCCTTTCCCCTGCCCCTCCCACTACCCCTACCCCTTTGGACCTTTTCTTCCTATTTTACATTATCAATTATTCATTCTAATCATTGGTACATTTTAGGTATACAATATAATGACATTCATCATTGGAAATTTGCACCTTTTCATAATCTCTCTTGGTTCTTATTTTTCACCCTTGCCCAGCCCTCCCTTCAACCCCTCCAGTCCTCCCTATTTACAAAGATTTTGTTCCTATTTTTCCATTTTCTCATATTAATCCCATTCCCTTCTATCCTTTCCCCTACCCCTCCCACTTCCTTCCCCTTTGCCCCTTTTCTTCCTATTTCACATTACCTATTATACATTTTAGTCCTTATTTATACTTTCAGTTTCTCACACCAGAGAAACTATTCGATATTTATACATGTGTGTCCTATTTATTTGACTTAAGAGTATTGCCTCAATGTGCATCCACTTAGTTATAAATGTCTCTAATTTCTCATTTTTTATGGCTGAGTAGTACTCCATTTTATTTAAAAAACCCCACATTTTCTTTATCCAGTCTCTAGTTGATGGGCATTTGGGCTGTTTCCAAGTTTTAGCTATTACAAACTGCACTGCTATGAACATGGGCGCACATATATCACTGTGGTATGATTCTTTTAATTCTTTGAGGAAGATCCCCAACAGTGGAATAGCAGGGTCAAATGGGACTTCCAGTCCTAGTTCTTTGAGGTATCTCCATACTGATTTCCACAGTGGTTGCACCAGTCTACACTCCCACCAGCATTGGAGCAGGGTTCCTCTTTCCCCACAGCCCCGCCATCATTTGTTATTTGTTGATTTCATGATAGCAGCCATTCTTTCTGGAGTGAGGTGAAATCTCAGCGTTGTTTTCATTTGCATCTCTCGAATGACCAGTGATGTTGAACATTTTTTCATATATTTATTTGCCATTTCTACTTCTTTGTGTGAGAAATGTCTGTTCATTTCAGATGCCCATTTTCGGATTGGGTCTTTAAATTTGGGAGGTCGGATCTTTTTAAGTTCTTTATAGATTCGAGATAGTAGACCTTTGTCTGAGGAAGAGCAGGTGAAGATGGTTTCCCAAATTGTGGGTTGTCTCTTCACACTGCTGGTGGTTTCTCTTGCTGTGCAGAAGCTTTTTAATAAGAAGAGATCCCACTTGTTGACTGTTTGTGCTAGTTCACAGGCAACTGAGGTTTTGTTCATAAAATCTTTTCCTGTACCGATGTCTTCAAGGGTTCTACCTAACCTCTGTTCCAACTGGTTCAGAGTTTCTATTTTAATATTTAGATCTTTCATCCATTTCGATTTTAGTTTAGTGCATGGCAAGAGATATAGGTCTAGTTTTAATCTTAGGCAAGTTGAAGCCCAGTTTTTCCAGCACCATTTATTAAAGAGGCTATCATTCCTCCAGTGAGGGTGTTTGGCCCCTTTATTGAAAATGAGATGGCTGAGTATGTCTGGCATCTTCTAATCTGTTTCTGCATCTTCTAATCTGTTCCACTGGTCCTCAGGTCTGTTTCTTTGCCAATACCATGCTGTTTTTATCACAGGAGCTTTGTAGTATAGTTGCAGGTTGGGGATTGTGATACCCCCTGCCATGTCTCTGTTACCTAGAATTGCTTTTGCTATTCTGGGTCTCTTCTTGTTCCAAATGAATTTTTGGATTGTTTTCTCAAGGTCCATGAAGTGTACTGCTGGGATCTCAATTGGAATTGCATTGAATCTATACAGCAGTTTTGGAAGTATGGCCATTTTCACTATATTAATCCTTCCTACCCAGGAGCAGGGGATGTCTGTCCATTTTCTGATATCATCTTTAATCTCTCTTTTCAAAGTGCCATAGTTTTCAGAGAAGAGGTCTTTGATTTCTTTTGTTAGGTTGATTATTAGGTATTTCAGTTTTTTGGATGCTTTTGTGAAAGGAATTATTTGCCCTATTTCTCTCAGTGAGTCTGTCATTCGTGTAGAGGAAAGCTATTGATTTTTGTGTGTGGACCTTGTAACCAGCTACTTGACTGAATTTGGTTATTAAGTCTAGAAGACTTTTGGTGGAATTCTTGGGGTCTTCTATATAGAGTATCATGTCATTTGCAAATAATGACAATTTGACTTCTTCATTTCCTATCTTTATTCCTTTTATTTCTTTCTCTTGTCTAATTTCCGTGGCTAATGTTTCCAGAACTATATTGAACAAGAGTGGTGATAGTGGACATCCTTGTCTTGTTCCTGATTTTAGTGTGAAGGATTTCAGGTTTTGACCATTTAGTATGATATTGGCTGTTGGTTTTTCATAGATGGCTTTTATCAGTTTGAGGTAGAGATCATCTATTCCAATTTTTTGTAGGGTTTTTATCATAAATGCATGTTGGATTTTGTCAAATGCTTTTTCTGCATCTATGGAGATAATCATATGGTTTCTGTCCTTGGCTCTGTTGATAGAGTGTATTACATTAATTGATTTTCATATATTGAACCATCCCTGCATCCCTGGGATGAATCCCACTTGATCAGGGTGTATGATCTTCTTGATGATCTTCTGCATTCTGTTTGCCATTATCTTATTAAGGATTTTGGCATCTATGTTCATTAGTGAGATTGGCCTATAGTTCTTCCTTTTCAGTTGGGTCTTTCTCTGCTTTGGGGATCAAGGTGATGCTTGCTTCCAGGAATGAATTTGGGAGTATTGCTTCCCTTTCAGTTTCATTGAAGAGTTTAAACAGTAGCAGCAGCAGTTCCTCTCTAAATGTCTTGTAGAATTCAGCAGTGAAGCCATCAGGGCCCAGGCTTTTCTTAGGTGATAAGTTTTTAATTGCATTTTCAATTTCATTGGTTGATATTGGGTTGTTCAGAATTTTTAGGTCTTCTTTGTTCAACTTTGGAAATTCATATGTATCTAGGAATCTGTCCATTTCTTCTGTGTTGTCCATCTTATTGGTGTATAGGTTCTGGAAGTAGGTATCGATGACCCTCTGGATTTCTGCTGGGTCTGTTGTAATTTCAGCCTTTTCATTCCTAATTGCATGGATTTGGGCCTTTTCTTTCCTTTTTCTGATAACGTTGGCTAAGGGTCTGTCAATTTTGTTGATTCTTTTGAAGAACCAACTCTTGGCTTCATTGATTTTTTTTTTTTTGTATCATTTTCTTAGTCTCCATTGCATTGATTTCTCTTCTGATCTTCATAATTTCCTCCCTTTTATGAGCTCTGGGGTTGTCCTGTTCTTCTTTTTCTAGAAGCTTGAGGTTCAGCATCAGGTTGTTTAATTGGGCTCCTTCTGTTTTCCTAATATGCATATTCATTGCTATGAATTTCCCTCATAAGACTGCTTTCATTGTGTCCCATAGATTCCGATATGTTGTATTGTCATTGTCATTTAATTGAAGGAACTGTCTGATTTCTTCTTTAATTTCCTCTGTGACCCATTGGTTATTCAGAAGTGTGTTGTTCAATTTCCATGTGTTTATGAAATTTCTCCAGTTTCTTTTGCTGTGGATATCCAATTTCATCGCACTATGGTATCATAATATACAGGGGACAACTTCAATTCCTTTGCACTTACTTAAGCATGTTCTATGTGTGAGTATGTGGTCTATTTTGGAGAATGACCCATGTGCAGCTGAGAAGAGTGTGAATTCTGATTTTGTGGGGTGGAAGACTCTGTAAACATCTGTTAAGTTCATTTGTTCAAGAGTTCGATTGAGTTCTAGTATTTAATTACTTATTTTTAGTCTAGTTGATCTATCTATTTGTGACAGTGGGGTGTTGAGGTCCCCCACTACAATTGTATTAGTGCATATATGACTTTTCATGTCCATCAGTATTTGTTTTATATAGTTGGGCGCACTAGTGTTTGGTGCATAGATATTTATGACTGTCATCTCTTCCTCTTGGATTCTTAGCTTTACAAGGATGTAGTGTCCTTCTTCATCTCTCTTAATCAGTGTTGGTTTGAAATCTACTTGATCTGCAAAGAGGATAGCTACTCCTGCTTTTTTTTTTAGTTCCTGTCACATGGAATATTGTTTTCCACCCTTTAACTTTCAGCCTGTGAGTTTCCTTGTGAATGAAGTGTGTTTCTTGTATGCAGCATATTGTTGGATTTTGCTTCTTGACCCATTCTGCCAGTGTATTTCTTTTGATTGGTGAATTGAGACCATTAACATTGATGGTTATAACTGAAACGTACTGACTTGTCATTGCCATGACTTTTTCTTTTTGTTAGGTTCTCCCCCTTTCCATTTAATTTCTTGTCATGCCAGATGGGTTCATTCTGCTTTGCTTCCTGGGGCTGGGGCTGTGATCCTCAATGTCTGTTCCTAGGATATTGTGTAAAATTCTTTGGAGTGCTGGTTTGGTATCCATGAAGTTCCTAAGGTGCTCTTTGTCATGAAAGTATCTTATTTCTCCATCCATTTTGAAAGATAGTTTTGCAGGGAACATCAATCTGGGTTGGAGGCTGTTTTCCTTTAGGGCTTGAAATACATCACTCCAAGCTCTTCATGCCTTGATGGTTTGTGTTGAGAAGTCTGCTGTGATTCTGATGGGCTTTCCTTTGTATGTGATTTGTTTCTTTTCTCTGACTGCTTGTAGAGCTTTGTTCTTCTGTTGTGTTTCTGGAATCTTAACAATTATATGCCTATGTGTAGATTTTTTTTGATCAAGGCTATTTGGAGTCCTATATGCCTCACTTATCTGTATGTCAAGCTCTTTTCCCCTGCTTGGGAAATTTTCTGCCATTATTTCTGTGAAGAGTTTTTTGTATGTCATCTGCACTCTCTCCTCTTTCTTCATTGACTCCAATCAGTCTTATGTTATTCTTCTTTGCATCATCTAGCAGCTGCTGGATTGATTTCTCATGTTCCCTTATAATTTTGAAGCAATTTTTCTTTTCCCGTTCATTAATTGCAATCTTCTCTTCTATATCTGAAATTCTGTCCTCACATTGGCTCATTGTGCTGTGTAGACTTTCAATGGAGTTTTTCATCTCCTGGAAATCTATTTGCATCTGTCTTACAGATTCCATTTGTTTCCTATATTGAGATTCTATCATGTTCCTGAGCTCCTCTCTAGATTTATTAATCATGTCTTGCACTAGGGGCACAGTTTCTCCTGTTATCTGAGTAATTATTTCTGATTTCATTTTTTCCAGATCCCCTTTTGTTGCCAGTTCAGTGGGTCCAGGTGGTTGAGTATCAGAGTGTTCCATCTCATTTCCCTTTGAGGTTGCTGTAGGTGATCTGGAAGTCTGGTTTTGAGACTTATTTACGTGTTTTCTCATTTCTACTTGGGGGGGGGGGCTGTTGACGCCTGCATAGATTACCTCCTCTGAGCTGGGAGAGGTGGGACAGGGGCTGGGAGCAGCAGTAGGGATGTGGCCCAAAAGCCCTTTCCTGTGGGCTGGGAGCAGCGGGAGGGATGATGGCTGGGAAACCCCTTCCTCTGGACCAGGAGCAATGGGATGGCGGCTCAGAAGCCCCTACCTCTGGGCCAGGAGTGGTGGGACAGAAGGTGGCCCAAAAGCCCTTTCCTCTGGGCTGGGAGCAGCGGGAGGGATGGTGGCCGCGAAGCCCCTCCTCTGGGCCAAGAGCAGTGGGAAGGTGGCTCAGAAGCCCCTACCTCTGGGCCAGGAGGGGCGGGATTCAGTACCGTGGTCTGGTGGTCCGGTGTCCTCTGCGTCTTTGTAGTGTGGAACCAGGTGGCTGTACAGAGGAGGGGGCGGTGGGCGTCCAGTGGATTGTTGCTGGGGCGCGGGCTGATTCGGCGTGTTCCGCAAAACTGTCGACCTCGGTAGGTCGTGCGCAGACCTCAGGAAAATATCTAATGTTACTATGTGTTTATCAAAATAAAGTATAAAGTGATTTATCTTCTATCTCTTGAAAAAGATTTCAGTTTTTGCTTAGATTCACATTTTCTTTTTTAATGTAATAAAATTTTTAATGTAATAAAATTCAGTAAATTTATACAGTTCAAAATTACAGGCTACTTTTTTTTAAACATAGAAGTCACATAATTAGTGCACAGATATGATTTCTCCATTTTGAAGAGTTAACTCTTCATAGCTTTTATTTCACACTAAATTTGAAGCATTGACACAAGTAAATGCTGTAGATGTGAGTTTGTCCAGAGAAGATATACTTTATTTGAGAACCGGGCTTTTTTTTCCATGTGTCAGGTAGTTTTAGAAAGATGATATATATGAGAATTTTCTCATTTCACTTTTTCTTTTGTTTTTTAATATAAAAATTTGTTTTTGGAGTATATGTGTATATAAGAACAAGTGAAACACTAAGTAAACATAAACAAGCATATAAGGGGATTTACTGATTCTTGTATTTACTTGAGTGAGAGCCCTAAACATATACTTAATTGTAAAATAATGTCAAATGTGTTAGCCCCCTCCTTTTGAGACATCAAAAGCGTAAGAAATGAAAAATTGAAAATTAAAAGATGGTATAGTTATATTAATAGCTGACAAAATAGACTTTAAAGCCAACATATTAAAGAATAAAGAGAGTAATCACTAAGAGGCAAAAGATCTATTCAATAAGAGGTTTTAAAGCTAAAAGTCAAATGCACTTAGTATATAACAGTCTCAAAACATACAATACAAAACTTGGTGGAAATCTTAGGAGAAAAAATGAGAAATCTATTGTGACACCACACATCATCCCTCTTAGAAATAACTCAAGCTGGCTAGGACATAGAGGACAGCTCAGACTATGCCTCTAGTGAGTACCTTCAGGGTTGACCGTTGCACTTACAGATAACAATGTCAAATTGTGCCAGGTGTGTTATTCTTAAGTGAGATATTTAAAATGTACTGTAATACTTTATATCTAACATACATTTCTAGTTTCCATGCCAATCTGAAAATATTTTTATTATCTACATTAGGCATCGAATAAAGTCAAGTTGAAATGACATTTAAATTATTCTAATTCTCCTGTAGTCTATAGAGATTACATATATTAGAATGTGAAAATAATTATACTGAAACATTAAATATGAAGTAAAACTAGCGTGCATTTATCAAAGAATTAAAATGCATAAGTTAAAGTTATGTTTATATTGAATTTGAATAGTCTGTATTTTGCTTATTTTGATTGGTGGTTTCAAGTTCTCAGTGACTACTGAATTAAATTTATCTTGCTATCTCAACTCAGAATACTCAGGCCCAGAGCTCAGTTAGATAGTCACTTAAATGCCAACGTATTTATATGTATTTATCTCACTTTGGAGTTATTTTTAGGTTTTGGCCTCTAGATGTAGATAGAATGAATATTTCTCTAAAAAGTTTAGAGGACTTTTGTATTTTTTTCTTGGAAGGGAAAGTGTCTACTCAAATTAAAGCAATAGATATTTATTGCATGGCTAGCATATGCAGAGCAGCCTCTTATGTCCTGTGGTAGCTAAAATTAGAATATAAGGCTAAGACTGTGTCTTCAAGGACCTTAGAATCTCATATCTAAACGTAGACACAATCATAACGTTTTGTTTTTCAGTGCTGGGAATCAAACTTAGGGCCTTGCACATCCTAGGCAAGTGCTGTATTACTGAGGTATGTCTCTAGTCTCCACAACTTTTAAACCAGGAATTCTAGAGATTCACAGTGAGGATTTGGAAATTGAATATAGAAGAAAAATCACTTGGTTGTGATTGGCCAGCAAGGATTAACTAACAAAGTAAAATTATTTTTTCTCATTTTTAGATTGTACCCATTTATCCTGCTATGCCTAACTTTGTACAGTTAATTCAGACTGTATATTTTCAGGGATGAAAAGCCAGCAGCACTGTGTCTGTATGCTAGACCAAAGTTGTTAGCATAACTACCCAAATTTTGCCAAGGAATTAGATGCTGCTGGAAAAATATCCAGTACTCCTGTGTTTGCTATCCAGAGTTCCACAGTGTTGTGGGGTAAATGGCATCCCACTATTGACTGGACATTTGCCAAATGGTTGGTTGGTACTCTTTCTGAATACAAAGCAGGCTTGAGATGCATCCTTGCATATATGAAGGTTCTGTAGTTTTGATGAGCTAAAGTAACCACTAATGAATATAGAAGCTTTCTAATATAGTAGTTTTTCCTCTAGTAGAATCTCTTTGTCAAACTTAAAATAAGAAACAAATTGAGGTAAAAGCATATTTGTATGATGATTTGGTTTTGATTTGCTCTTTAAATATCTTGTGATTGTATAGTAAAGCAAAAGGCTTATTCTCATAAGATCCTGGACACTTTATCTATAATCAATATTTTCTATATTGATTTTACAAACTTACTAATGTGTCTTATAAATGTTAGAAAAATATCTTGAGAAAAATCCTACATTTCTAATGCAAGTTTCATGTGTAGGATGGTTTTTAAATTTCCTAAACTGTTAAGATAATGAAATCATGTTGCCTACTAAGATTACCATTGAGCTAATTTCACTCACCAGTGGGTGTGGTTTTCTGCAAATTCTTCTTTTGAATTTCCAGCTTAGTATTGTTATTTTCTCCTTTTCTTTTCATGGGTGTTTAATACTTTTAGATGCTATTACAAAGCCAGTCTTTATTAGAGATGGCTTGCATCTCCAGCTTGTGTGTGTGTGTGTGTGTGTGTGTGTGTGTGTGTGTGTGTGACAGACAGACAGAGACAGAGACAGAGATAGAGACAGACAATGATAGGAGCAAGAAGAAAGAGAGAAATGACACTGAAATTTTGTTAACTCTGACCAGGTAATGGACCCTGGACATTTGTGAATCAAATTATGTTCATTGTGGCAAATGCAGGTCTGTTTTCTATTGTTCTGCTAGTGCACATTAGATTGCTTATGATGTGAACATGTTTCCCATGCCTTTTGGTTCCTCATCTAAATAGCAGTGGCAAACAATGAAGTGTTCAGAGTTTTGCCATCATCATTCTGTGTTTTCTTGAGTCTAAACTGAAATAAAAAATGAAATAGAAGATCATTTTATGTATTTTTAAATCCTCTATCAGCAGAAAGTAATTAACTGAAGAGCCACAATTAGCCTCACAGCAGTCCATATTAACCATCTCCAACCATCCCAGGTCTTTTCAGAGGTGGCATAATTCTGAGATTATTTTGCACTTGAAACAGCATTGTAATAGCTCGCTTGAAACATATTTAAGAGCATGAGGTTTTTCCTTTTTTCTTTTTGGGTTAATATCTACTCTCTCTATTGATAATTTCCTGGCTTGGAAGTGATTTAAAAACAAATGGAAGAATGCTTCATTCCTATCTGATATAAAACTATTTCTTTCCTTTGGCAAATTTAGAAGTATCTGCTTCGTTTTGGCTGGAAATTTCATTATCAAATTAGTTACTTGACATAAAAGAATTAACAAAATGAATCAAATGTTAAAGCACAATAAAGAAAACTTAAGGAGGTCCACTACTGGGTGGTAAAGTGTTACTGCTGTCTCTGCCATGTTTACCTTTTTGGTTTGGTTTTGTTTTAAAGGAAATGTTCAGTTGCATAGGATTCTTGCATAATTCAGATACTGCACAAAGCTCAATCCTGGGAACCTATTCTGTGGCTCTCTCTTTCTCTCTCTCTCTTTCTCTTTTTTGCAATCTACTTTTATAGGTTTAAATTACATTTGGTGACACTTTTTGTGGTTGAATTAGAAACTTTTTTTTCTTCTTTCTTTTTTTTTTAGTTAAACCTGTGATAAGTAATTGTCACAGTTAGTGCCCTGGTACAATACTAATTTGAAGTGACATGTCCATACTGGCCCTCAGTAACATGAAGAAGCCTAACAGGTGTGAGGGGTGTGGCTTCCCATGGGCTCTGTTGAACTTATAACCAGAGAAAAATAGCAGAAAAAGTGAAATGAACCTTGAATAAAGCTGTCAGCAGTAATTATCTCAGCAACACTTTGTGGGGAGATAAAATAAGCACTGCTGCTTTTATAACCCGAACTCACTGCATCCAAGATAGATTTTTCACCCGTTTAACATAAACTGGTGAATACCTTTCAATAGATAGTTCCATAGAACCTAATTAAATAGTAACAACAATAACAATTATTGTGAAATACAAATTATTGGGAGACATGCATGTTTTTCATTTTAACACATGATTTCTTTGGTGTTTTTTTTTCAATTTTGGTAACAAAACTTTTTCATACTTCCTCCTTTTTTAAACCATCATGTGTGAGTTCTCAAGTGATATATAGAAAATTTTGTTCTCTTCTGGGAAAGGATACTTTAACAATCACAAAATTTAAAAGTTTGGTTTTTTAGTTACTTTGAAAGGGGTTTATTGTATTAGACTAGCTACATGAAACAAGATAATATATGAATCAAATGTGTAATGTACAAATCATCATCAAACAACACTGCTGTATTTGAATAGATGAAGAATCACAGAACTCTTCTTCCCAAGCATAATCCGTCATTTTATTTCACAGCAGTGTTTTAAAAAATACTTTACTCAACATAGTATTTCAAATGATGTAATAACTATGTTTGACTGACCTGAAAAATATAAAGTTTTATTTTGTTACAGATTTCCTTGCTGTCAACGTTAACTTTAAAAAAGAAAAACCTGGTAAAATTTTGCAACATAAATTACACTGTTTATTTCCTTCATTGTCTTTTTATGCCTTAAAGTATAGTTCTATGTTTTAGGTAACCTAAAATAACATCTAGAGACCTAAGATTGTTTGTCATAATTTAGTTTTTCCATGTTTCTGCACCCCAAAATTAGAGGCTTAAGCTAACTAGGTTGATTCACATTTCTAGTAAAGGTGATGTTATTAGAGAAAAGGTAGGAATCAACTTTGCTTAGTTCTAATTCCACTCTACTTTTTATTAGCTCTGTGATCTTGAGTGACTCTGGCCCTCATTTTTGTCTGTGGAATAGCACTGTGGCAAACTCTGCCAAGTTCAGTCTTGCTAACAAGTCACAATAAGGATTAAATGTAGCAGAATAAAATAGAGCACTTTATTTGTAAACCTATAGCCTAGCGAACCATTAGCTTAATCAAAGCAGAAACTATCCCATGGTGGTATCTCAGTAAGTTGGTTAAATGAGTAAATTGTTTTTTGCACTCAAAACAAGTACAGTTTATTTCCCACAGTTACATAGCAAAATCCACATCATCAAGTATAGGTAGGTAGACAGCAGACTGAGCAACACCCTCACAACAATTTTATTACTTAGAAAACTTTATAAAGGCAGACATTGAGACAGAGAAAATAGCAGAGTTGTCCAAAGCCATACAGCTATTAGCGAACAGAGTCAGGATTTCAAACCCTGGCAGTGTGGCTTTAGAGTCCAAGTTCGTAGTCACTCTCTTTTTTACACCCATCCAACAAACCACATGACATCTACTTACCAAATAAACTGCCTTACAGTGACATGTTTTTCCATGAACTTCCTTGTTGCAGGTAAAAATTATTTAAGGAACATAGGGAAGCATTTTAGGATGAAATTTCTCCATATTCAGTGGGATACAGTCTATTCCTTTCCCCATCCTCAAACAGTAAATTTGCCTGATCCACTGCATTCATTGAAGAACCATCACTGTCAGTCTCAGGATGACCCCTTCCCCAGTGGCAGAAATGTCATACAGGTCTGTGGCCTACAAATGTATAACAGAGTTTTAATCTCTGTTTTGATCTCTTCAGTCAGGTCCAGCTCCTTGGCCCACCCACATAAAACATCTGCCTGTGACACACCCCCTGTCTGTGTCTACTTAGCTCTCATCTAGGATTCTGGTCTTCCCCTTAGGAACTAATTGAATAAAAAATGTTTATTTATGGAAGATTGGGTATGACTGAATATCAAAACACACCAAGTGCTTTAAGAGAACAGAAAGTTTTAAGGTTGGAGAGTATAGAGCAGTGATGGCGAACCTTTTAGAGACCAAGTACCCAAACTGCAACCCCAAACCCACTTATTTATTGCACAGTGCCAACAGTGCAAGTAAACCTGAGTACTGACTGGCCATGCAAAAGCTCAGACAAGTCACAGCTAATGCTTGGCTGGTGGGGCTGCTAAGGTGACTTGGCTCACATGCTCACAGAGAGGGCTCTGCATGCCCACTAAGGCACATGTGCCATAGGTTCACCTCCACTGGTATAGAGGCCAATTTTAAGAAGAAGTTGAAATGAGTTTTTAAGTATTTTCACATTTTCTCATATTATCCTCATTTAACTACAAAGTGGACAGATGTTAAAGAATGGTGAGGAAAACCTGAGCAAATGTACTATAAAGAGAAAAGAGTAAGAAGGTGCAAGACACATTTTTGGATCAGTGAACAAACAAATCTGAATACAGTATATAAAATGTAGTGGGAGATAGTACATGGAAGGATGGGCCAGGTTATATCCTTAAACATCAACTGAAAAAATTGTTTAAGGTGAGAGAAAAGAACATGGAATTCATCAAGTCCATTTAAAAAATTTTTACAGGTGATAAAAGTGAGAAAAGAAAGTTGAATGAGGTAATGCAATAAATAAGAGGAAGGTTTAGGTTTTTAACCCAGGTCCTTTGATCTGTCTGTGTACCGTGTCCTTCCCATCTATTCACCAATGTTTTACACACATAGAACCATATTACAGGCTACATGATGAAAGGGAGCCACAAAGGGGCACAATACAGCATAAAGATATAGAAGAACAATATTTGCTCTGCTTTAATTGTGGCAACAGGAAAAGAAAAAGTGGTTATATGTTTGGTAAATGTATTTAAACTTAATGTTCTCAGTCATTTTTAACTGGGACATGCCTTTCATTTGCCCCTGAGAGCCTGTTGTTCTGTCCCTCCGTGTTGGTTCATCTTACAGAAATTCAATGGGAATCCTGTAGCAGATTTTACCTTTGGCTGTCACTTTGTAACATACCCTTTGAAAATCTAAGTTATATGCAGGTAGTAAGTGGTATCAGATATCTAGTGTTTCTCTTCTGCCCTCCACCAGAGGGTGCTCAGAAGCAATTATATAAAGCAGTAGACACAGGAAATGAGAAAACAAGCCATTTTAATTCACAGCATGACCTTTGTCAATATTTTGTGTGCAAAAGAGTTGACTTTAAAACAGAACTCTCGATTCAACTGAAATGAATTCTTTAGGTTATAGTTGCCTTGCAAATAACATGCCCAGCTCCTTGTCTAGTTAGTACTTTATGATAACCAAACCTGACAGTTCTCTGTAAGTAGGTATGTGAGAGGCTGTGCCTCTATTTAGTGTTAAGTTTGTCTAATAGGACTATAATTCTTTTGTATGATTTAATGCTCTTCAGAAGTATTCTGAAGTACTTCAGAACTTTTATTGTACTCACAGGAATCAATAAAAACATCCAAGAACACTATGCCATCTATATGTTTACTTAATGAAAGTGTGTCTGCCTAGAATTTCAGTAATTCTATTACAGCAAGCAACTCTTTATCTCCCTGAGGTATAATCTGGTTTGGGGAGCTGAAATGCAATAGAAGATTTTAAAACAACAACAAAAAACTTTCTGTGTAGAGCAGCCTCTTCTTGGTAGAGAAAACCAGATAATGTTGGACCAATGTGGGGAAGCATAAACATGGACAATTATAATGTTTTTTTAAAAAGTAGCATCAGATGATTCTCCTGGATGCCATCAGATTAAAAGAAAGCTCAGAGCAGGTATGATGGCACATTTTGTAACCACAACTCTCTGGGTAGCTGAGGCACGAAGATCTCAATTTTGAGCCCATCCTGGGAAACTTAGCAACTTAGACCTTGCATCAGAAATTTTTTGAATTTAAAAGAGTGGAGATGTATCTCAGTGCAAATATCCTGGGTTCAATCCCAAGTAAAACACACACACACACACACACACACACACACACACACACACACACCCAAAGCATTTTAAATTATTTTCATTTAAAGAAAATTTGAAATAATTAAACCAAGATACTTAAATTTGTATTTTGCTAGCTATAACATCTTTAAAAAATAATAAATAAGATTATTTAGTAGAAAAATGTGGATTAGGAGTCAAGAAAGCTTGTGCTTTAACTAAGTAGACATGAGACCTAGAGAAACAACTTTACCTCTTCATACCTCATTTTTCTCCCCCTGGTAAACAGGAGTATTACATTAGTTCTTCGAGTAAGGAGAAACATTCCGCTCATTTGAAATATTTCATGGATTGTGGGGCTACTAATAATAGAAGTTTAGTGGTAGGCTTGCTGTCCTTTCTTCCTGGAAATTCTCATTCCTAACTTGTTATGGGGCAGAGAATGCTTGGCAGGGGAAAGTATAATGACTTCGTTTGACTCATCTAAGGCTTCGAGATCTCTGATTTCCTGGATGGGATGCTAGCAACCGATGAATTCTAAGGACCTTCCAACTCTGATATCTTAAGAATCTAAAATGAAGGCATCATCTATAGCAGCCATCCTTATTTCTTCCTACTCTGCTTGCTTGCTTGCACTTAAGTGCAAAGCAAAATAACTCAAAATTTTTTACCATTGGTATTTATTTCATTAAACCTTACCAACTTGCAAAATCAGTTGAAGACTATAACACAGCAAGGCCAGGCAGTGAACAGAGTTGCATATCTCTTTTAATATTTGATAGGTTCCAGAATATTATTAGTTATTTCCTTTTAACAGTGTGCTTTCTTATGAGGTGACTAAACTGCTATTTAACCCTGCTATAAGAATGTGGCAGTGGGCTAGTCCAGACAAGTGGGTATGTAACTAGCATTCTTAATAAGCTTGCTTCAACCTGCCACAAATTAAAGCTCTGTGACTTTTCTAACACATAAGTGATTTTTTTTAAAGCTTGATTTGTGAATTAAAATAAATAAGCTTTTTTGATTTGCACTCTGGTTGGTAATAAATGAAGTTCCAGCCTTATGACTCAGTTTGGTTTAAAACTACCTCAACAATCTATCCAACTGAATGGTAAGCATCTGAAAATTTAAATGAGTGATCCTGACTTCAGTCATCCTCAGACCTCCTTATTCATAAAAGGCTTTGTTTTGGAAAGGTGATACAGTAGAAAACCCCATGGCCTATAGGTAAAACTGGCTTGCCATTTTATAACTGATTTATCTTAAACAAGTCACTCTACCTCTCCAAGCCAGTTTTGTAGTCAACATAGACATAATCTTTAATTTGCACAATTATCATGTATGGTAGACATATATTAAGTACTTACTATGTAATACCTGACAAATGTTGGTCTCTGGGAGTAGCTGTTTTAATTAAGCCAAAGAACATAGTTATTGTTTATCAGACCACAAGATAAGACATAGTAGGGTCTTAATAATTGTTTAATTGTATAGTTTTTTATTGGCTATGAGATAAAACTACGTGATACTAATTTTGGCTCACCACTCAGTACCTCTGTGGCATTGGGCAAGATTCTTCATCTGTATTAAGATTAGAGACGTCATCTTTTATTGTTTTGCTTGATTTGATTTTTTGAGACAAGAGCTTGCTATCTAGCTCAGGCTAGCCTCAAACTCAAGGTTCTCCTGCCTCAGCCTCCCAAATACTGAAATTACAGGTGTGTGCCACCACACCTGATTTGTAACTTCATCTTTCAAATGAATTTGTAATAACTGCCCAGCAGGGTTATTACAATTAAGTATAGTAATTCATGTAAAGGACTTCATGTAATTTCAGTACATATTAAGCTCAATCAAAACAGTTAAAAATGAGATGTTTTTTAAAAATCCTGAGTATTTGTATACATATGTTGAAACTTACCAAATTGTACACTTCAAAATATATGTAGTTTATTGTATGCCAGTTATATTTTATTAAGCAATATTCAATACTGTTTGTATTTATTGTCATCTCCTCAGAGTATTGCAGTGATTGTATTCAGTACTAGGGCCCAGTAGCATTCTCAATTGTGTTGGTGCTTTGTTAGGACAATGACAAGCTTGAGATACGGGTTATTTTTTTAAAAAACCTTTCCTTAGGGGTAGCAATCTTATTTGCAGACAAAGTAGATTTCAAACCAAAACTAATTAAGAGAGACAAAGATGGTCACTATATCCTTGTGAAGGGAACAATCCAAGAGGAAGAAATGACAGTCTTAAATATATATGCACCAAATACAAATGCTCCCAACTATACAAAACAAATATTAATAGACATGAAAAAACCAAATAAACACTAACACAATTGTAGTGGGGGACCTCAATACCCCACTATCACAAATAGACAGATCATCTAGACAAAAAGTTAACAAGGAAATTCTAGAACTGAACCAAGCTATTGAACAAATGGACTTAATAGATGTTTACAGAGTGTTCCACCTCACAAAATCAGAATACACATTCTTTTCGGCTGCACACAGGTCATTCTCCAGAATAGACCACATGCTAGCTCATAGGACATGTCTAAGTAAATGTAAAAGAATTGAAGTTAACCCCTGTATATTATCAGACCATAGTGCAATAAAATTGGAGATCAATAACATAAGAAACCACAAAACCCCAACAAACACATGGAAACTGAATGACACCCTCTTGAACAACCAATGGGTCACAGAAGTAATTAAAGAAGAAATTAAACAGTTTCTACAAGTAAATGAAAATGCCAGTACAACATACAGGAATCTGTGGGACACGATGAAAGCAGTTCTATGTGGGAAATTCATAGCAGTGAATGCCCATATTAGGAAAACAGAGAAAACTCAGATAAATAACCTAATGCAGAACCTCAAGCTCCTAGAAAAAGAAGAGCATAGCAAATCCAAAGCTCGTACAAGAGAGGAAATTATAAAGATCAGGGCAGAAATCAATGCAATGGAGACTAAGAGAACAATACAAAAAAATCAATGAATCAAAGAGTTGGTTTTTTGAACGAATAAATAAAATCGATAAACCTTTAGCCAACGTTATCAAAAAAGGAAAGAAAAGGCACAAATCCATGCAATTAAGAATGAAAAAGGTGAAGTCACAACAGATCCTTGCCAGGGATTTAGCTCAGTGGTTTCTCCACTTGCTGCGCAAGCCCAAGGACCCGAGTTCAATCCGTGGTACAAAAACAAAACAAAAACAACAGATCCAGCAGAAATCCAGAGACTCATCAATACCTACTTCGAGAACCTCTGCTCCAATAAAATGGAAAACACAGAAGAAAGAGACAGATTCCTAAATACATACAAATTGCCAAAGTTAAATGAAGAAGATACAGAAATTCTAAACACCCCAATTACAATGAGTGAAATTGAAAATGTAATAAAATATTTTCCAACAAAGAAAAGCCCAGGTCCAGATGGCTTCACTGCTGAATTTCACAAGACATTTAAAGAAGAGCTAATGCCATTACTCTTTAAACTCATCAAGGAAATTGAAAGGGAAGCAATACTTCCAAATTCATTCCTGGAAGCAAGTATTGCTTTGATTCCCAAACCAGGGAAAGACGCAACCCAAAAAGAGAACTACAGGCCAATCTCCCTAATGAACATAGATGCAAAAATCCTCAACAAGATACTGGCAAACAGAATACAGAGGGTCATCAAGAAGATCATACACCCTGACCAAGTTGGATTTATCCCAGGGATGCAAGGATGGTTCAACAGTCATAAATCAAAAAATGTAATACACCATATTAACAGTCAAGGACAAAAACCATATGATCATCTCAATAGATGCAGAAAAAGCATTCGACAAAATCCAGCACCGATTCATGATAAAAAACCCTACAGAAAATTGGAATAGAAGGTCTTTATCTTAACCTGATTAAGGCTATCTATGAAAAACCAACAGCTAACATCTTACTAAATGGTCAGAAACTGAAAACTTTCACGCTAAAATCAGGAACAAGACAAGGATGCCCACTATCACCACTCCTGTTCAATATAGTTCTGGAAACATTAGCCACAACAATTAGAAAAGAGAAAGAAATAAAAGGAATAAAGATGGGAAAAGAAGAAGTTAAACTGTCATTATTTGCTGATGATATGATACTTTACATAGAAGACCCAAAAAACTCCGCCAAAAGACTTCTAGACTTAATTGACAGATTCAGTAGAGTAGCTGGATACAAAGTCAACACTCAAAAAACAATAGCCTTCTCATACACAAATAACAGACTCACTGAGAAAGAAATTAGGGAAACAATTCCTTTTACAATAGCATCCAAAAAATGAAATATCTAGGAATCAATCTAACAAAGGAAGCAGAAGACCTCTATACTGAAAACTACAGCACTCTGAAAAAAGAGATCAAAGAAGATACAAGAATATGGAAAGACATCCCTTGCTCCTGGGTAGGAAGAACCAATATAGTGAAAATGGCCATACTTCCAAAACTACTATATAGATTCAATGCAATGCCAATTGAAATTCCAACAATATACTTCACAGAACTAGAGAAAACAATCCAAAAATTCATTTGGAACCAGAAGAGACCTAGAATAGCTAAAGCAATTCTAAGCAACAGAGACATGGCTGGGGGTATCCCAATCCCCAACTTGAAACTATACTACAAAGTACTGTGATAAAAGCAGCATGGTAGTGGGAAAGGAACAGACCTGAGGATCAGTGGAATAGATTAGAAGATGCAGAAACAACTCCAGACATGCTCAGCCACCTCATCCTTGACGCAAGAGCCAACCACCATCATTGGAGGAAAGATAGCCTATTTAATAAATGGTGTTGGAAAAACTGGATTTCAATCTGCCAAAGATTAAAACTAGACCCATACCTATCACTGGGCACTAAACTAAGATTGAAGTGGATTAAAGATTGAAATATTAAGACAGAAACACTAAACTTGCTGGAAGATAAGTTAGGTAGAACTCTTGAAGACATTGTCATAGGAAAAGACTTCATGAACAAAACCTCAGCAGCACGGGAACTAGCAGAAAGAATCAACAACTAGGATCTCATCTTATTAAAAAGCTTCTGCATTGCAAAAGAAACCACCAGCAGAGCTAACAGACAACCTACAATATGGGAAAAAATTTTTAGCAGCTGTACCTCAGACAAAGACTATTATCTAGAATATATATAGAATTGAAAAAGATCAGACCCCCCCAAATTCAAAGCCCCAGTTCAAAAATGGGCATCTGAAATGAACAGACATTTCTCAGACGAAGAAGTAAAAGCAGCAAACAAATATATGAAAGAATGTTCAGCATCACTAACCATTCGAGAGATGCAAATGAAAACAACACTGAGATTCCACCTCACCCGAGAAAGAATGGCTGCTATCAAGAAATCAACCAATAACAAATGCTAGTGGTGCTGTGGGGAGAAAGGAACCCTGCTCCACTGATGGTGGGAGTGTAGACTGGTGCAACCACTGTGGAAATACATATGGAGGTACCTCAAAGAACTAGGACTAGAGGTCCCATTTGACCCAGCTATTCCCCTGCTGGGTATCTTCCCAAAAGAATTAAAAGAAACATACCATAGTGATATATGTGCACCCATATTCATAGCGGCACAGTTTGTAATAGCTAAAGCTTGGAAGCAGCCCAAGTCCCCATCAACTGGAAACTGGATAAAGAAAATATGGTTTTTTCATAAAATGGAGTACTACTCAGCCATAAAGAATGAAAAACTAGAGTCATTTATAGCTAAATGGATGTATATCGAGGCCATCCTCTTAAGTGAAATAAATAGGACACACATGTGTAAATACCAAATAGTTTCTCTAGTGTGAGAAACTGATAATGTAAACAAGGGTTAAAATGATTAAAATGAATAATTGATAATTTGAAATAGGAAAAAAGGTCCAAAGACGAAGGAATGAAGGGAGGGGAAGGGGAAAGGAAAAGAGAGAAAGGAAAAACTATGAGAAAAGAAAAAAAATGGAAATGAAATCTATGTAACTAGGGAAGGGTGGAGGGGGTGAAGGGCGCACAGGTAATGGGGAAAAAAATAAGAACCAAGATACATCGTGTACAGGTACAAACACCCAATGATAAATGTAAACGAATTGTATACCTAAAATGTACCAGTAAAAGAACTAAAAAAAAAAAAACCTTTCTTTTATTAATGTTCTCTTTAAAACACAAGAGGGTCACATTTTACAAATTGATTTATTAAAAAATATACACATATAATAAAGCTAGAGTATCAGTCTTGTCTGAGGTATGCTACATGCAAAGCAAGGAGCCTACTTAGTCTTTTCAGTGATGTATTAAGATTGTACCCCATTAGAGCTGAAAAGATTTCGAGAGGTCCTTCAGTGAGTCACTCCCATATTTTACAAAAGGAAAATTCCTAATGACTGACCTAAAGCCCCATAACTCAGGTCTTCTAACTTCCACACTAAAATGTCTTAGTCTTTATCATTAATAATTTGGAACAAAGACACACAACAGGTACATATTTAGAAGAGCAATACAATTTGACTGTAGAATGAAAAATATTTTGGGGAACTAATTCATATTTTAAAAGAAATTGGAATTAAGAAAAGTCTTATAAACACCTTGAGGGCCAGCCTTAAAATAATAATACTGGATTTTACTAATGACTTAACAGAAATAGCCTGTGATCAACCACAGTGGTTAAGATAATAAGTTGCAGTTAATATAAATAAAATTAAAATGAAAAGAATCATATTTCCTTAAAATTTAATAAGGTAAATGACATTGTTTTTATATATGTTGTTTGCACATCTCCTTAGTATCTGGCTTAATAAAAGAGAAGTGGGGGCCGAAGATTTAGCTTAGCGGCGCCGCACCTGCCTTGCAAGTGCAAGGTCCTCAGTTCAATCCCCGGTACCAAAAAGAATAAAGAGAAATGGATTCTCATATCTTTCTTCTGTATTTATCCTGTAATATACTGTTTTAATTGAAATATTGAAAATCTGGCCTTACACACATCTGTAATTGAAATAGTCTTCCCATA